>NC_047588.1:6773700-7073700 GCF_011004845.1 Esox lucius | reverse complement strand
AACTAGGTTGAGTTTCTTTCTATATTTACTGACAGACATTTTGGAATAATAGTCTGTTAACTGAACCTCTTCCAACTTTTCGACACTATCAGGTAGCTACTGAATGAAATGCAAAGCAAGCTAATGCCTTTTCCTTAACTGCCGTGTCTTGGGTTGAACTTGTCAAGAGGCTGTCGAACTAAACCAGCTTTAAGGCTACAGGCTTTGAAAATGTCCCTGCCAGGCTTTTAAGAACCGGTATTTGTTAAATGTAGGCTATGCTAATTGCAGCATGTTTGTGTTTGTCTCTAACGGGGATCCAAATGAACAGTAAACAAACAACAATGTGAATAATGTAGAAATCTACAGCATATGAAATCAGACTGTGAGGGGCTGGCCCTAGCCTTTTGTGCCCCCCAGCATGGAAAACATGAAGACTGCACATTAACTTTCTAATTGCAGTGGGCAACTATGCAATTATCATCACTTAATTTATTGGCAAGTCAATTTCAGTTCATGCTTTGGCTTATCTGGCTGTCAAGTTGGTATGGAGTAGAAATTATATAGTCTTTTCAAATGTAGTGAAGTTATAAAGTTAAAAATATATTGCTTCTAAATATAATCTTTGTATCTCACTGTGGCCCAGATGACAGAGCAAGTATAGGTTGGAATAACCATGACAGTAATAGCAGCCGTATAATATAATGACTATAGATCGTGGAGGGAGGTTGGTCTTGGGGAACATCAGTGGGATCCAGTTCTGGGTGATGGTATGCTTCAGAGAATGGACCCTGATCCCAGAGAATAGGCAAAAAGCAAGTCAAATAGACAAAAAGGGATTAAATGTCTGAGTTATATACCTTCAAAAGTACAGAAACTTTTACGCATTCGGGTAAAGGCAACCAAGTTTTGGCTGAAATCTCCTGGTAGTTTGTAGTGTTGAACAAAGATCCACTGTCATATTTTACAATAGATACAAGGTGTTTTTTTTTGCATACACATCCTTTTGACGCTAAACTCGAGCAAAACCAGTGCTCTGTTTTCATTGGTTCTGACCAAAGCACCCAGGTCCAATCCAATCCAGTTCCATTTTCAGGTTTCTCTCAGTAAACTAACGTTGTAGTGTAGCGCTAAAACTACAGCTCTGGAAAAAGTAAGTGTTCCTCACTCAAAACTTTCCTTTTCAACTTTTTTTTCCCAGAGCTGTATTCCCACAAGACTGGGACCATTGTTGAAAATACATCTTTCAGGTTGAGATGATTCATTTCACTACAGTTCCTCCCTGGGAAAGTGCTGTATTATTTGTAATATATCGCTGATTTTATTTTGATGTGATGACCTCTGTCAGTCAATGTCTGCTTTCCCTTATAGCTAAAAAAAACTGGCATCACCTGTTGTTAATTAATAATTAATATAATGGACTGTATGCACGTGCTACAAACCAACTGATGTATTGACCAAACCTAACTGCATGTACACAATGAGAATTAATGATTGCTGAGTTACTAATGAATGCTGAAGGCAGTCTGTCAAGAAGCAAGGTTAGGCCTTAGGAAGTTGTCACTGGGAGCATTGAAACATGGTATTAATGACACTTGAAATGGTTGTCTTACATCCATGTCCTGCAACCAACCCACTCTGATCCCATACTACGAAATGATGAAAATGTATACAGTCATTACTGTAAATTGCTCTGGAAAAGCATTGGGTAAATTACTTTTATGTAAAGGGATGATTCCTCCCACAGCTTCAGTGAGGGGGAACATTTCTGCATTGATCTCAGTATTGCATTTTAAGAAATAAATGAAGTGCTTTGCTGTTTTTTTCACCTGTTGCGTTGAGTTTGACAATGTATTGCTTTACTTTTACAACCTCTGTTGATTTGAAACTAATTATGAAATTCGATTGTTACATTGTCACAGTCCAAACGCAATGGATGTCAATGTGCCCATATTGGGAGGCTGGTTAGGACATAGGTGTAGGTCACACAGTGGATTAGTGCTATACAGCTAGACAGACATACAAAATGTTGGATAAAAAGTTATTGCTAACACAAGTATATGTAGTTGTCTTACTATGAAACTAAAATAATGTCAGACCTTTGTTTTTACAAAAACGATGAGCAAACAAGTACCTTTTGAGTATCTGTATAATCATGTTTGCAGTGAAAGGAGGGATTGCAAACTTCTAACTTGAGTTGCACTTGTATAATCAAAAAGCTTATTTGCCATTCGTGAATGACACTGATACAATAACTACTGTATCAATATATGTGATAACAGACTTTATGTCAGGTGAAAAGACGAGAGAATCGTGTAGCCAGCGAAGCGTTTGATTATCCTGAAGAAATGCTAAGACATTCGAAAATCCACAAGAAATAGTTACAATATAACAGTGAACTAGTGGTGGCCGTTCTTCTAGCAGCAGGATATTATGCTAGCAGCGCTACAGATGTTCTTCAAAATTAAAGCCATCATTGAATTATATAAGGCGATATAGTTAACAATCTAGTCTGTCAATCAAGTCCGTCATTTTATGTTTAATGTCCATTCCAATTTTGTTCTTGTCTGTTCTTTTTTTACATACTAGATTAACTATGTGGCCTTCTAAATGTCAGTCACGGCATTTATTGTGAGAATGAAAATCTGAGCGCTGCCAGCATAATATCCTGCTAAAATAACCCTAATGAAGCCTCGTTTGGCTATCACTACAGTAAACCGTTTGATTTTAGACTTCCCGTAGCTACAGAAGGTTATAGCCAGCATATATATGTGTGTGTATATATATATATATATATATATATATATATATATATATATATATATATATATATATATATATATATACACACACACCTATATATACATATATATACACACACACACACACACACCTATATATACCTATATATACACCTATGTATACATATATAAACGCACTACGCACACCTATTCATTTACTTATTAATAAAGCCGTAAAGTAGATCTTTCAAAATGTACCACTTATCACAAATACAGGATTGGAGATGAAAAGTTTAACTGACACGTAGGCCTAACCGCGATCAGTTCGTGGGAAATTAATGTTTTGCGCTATTATCTAAATATCGATTAAAAAAAAGACACATATAGTTTCTGGGAGTTTCTCCCTAATTTCTGCTACGAGTTTCTGCTACATTTTTTCATCTGAGAAACGCTGTGATTGGTGGATAGGGAGCACCCGGAGCAGGCGACTGGTTATGTCGCTGTCACTAACATCGACATAACCAATCACAGTGTGACAGCCGCTTTACATATCACCAACGGCAAGTTTAATTTTAAATGAATGTAGCCTACTGGCGGACTGGCGGTCTGGCACACGTGGGTGCTCGTGCTCGGTATTTTCGTGGGTGCTCGCTATTTTCCGTGGGCGCTCGAGCCCCGGAGCACCCACGGTATCGGCGCCTATGATAGCCAGCGATGTTTTTGTCTATTCTGAACAAATCCTCTTTTACCACTCGCCGTTTTAACAGCAAATTAGCCATTCGTGAATGACATTGACTGTCTATCGATATAGGTGACGATATATTTATAACAGACTTTTGTCAAGTGAAAAGACACGAGAGAATCGGATAGGCAGCAAAGCGTTTGTCTTTCCTGAAAAAAATCCTTATATCCACCAGAACTGTTTTATTTTAGTCTTCCTATTACGTAGCTACATAAAGTTGAAGCCATGGAAGTTTTTGTCTGTCCTGAGCCTCAGGCAGCCAAAACACAGGAGTGGAACGCAGGACCTGTTGTTCCATAGCCCGCGTGTCTAACTACTAAGGTCGGTCGGTCGGGCTAATCTTTTTGCAACTACCAAATTTGTAAATACAAATATTTTCATTATTTAATGTTCATTTATTCTTCCATTTCCTTTGAGATTTAAAGCTCATAGAAATCATCTAGTAAATGGCATAGACAACCTGTAAGTTTTTTCCCCGTCTTGTGACAGTTCCAGTGTTAGTAACGTTATATTGCAGTAATGTTTTAGCATTCAAAAATATTTGGCGGGAATATCATCTATAAAAAATATAGTTGCATGTGACAAAGTATTAATATTTTAGGAATGTAAGTGGTCTGCTATGATTTGATGTTTCTCAAAATTTTATGAACAGTTTAATACATTTGGGTCTTTATCCTTAATTTGTGAAAATAAAAATAAAATCTCCATCAGTTTTGATGAGAATCACTTAGCATTCATCTCTCAAAAAATTATGACTTTGTGGAAATTCAGTAAAATAAGGCATACTTTAATAAGGCTGTGGAGTAAAGGCCCTGACCTCAACCTGAACTGATTCTGAAGGTCAGGTTGAGGTCAGGGCTTTGTGCAGGCCAGTCAAGTTTTTCCACATTGGTCTGGATGAACCACTAATGAATGGACCTCCCTGTGCATGAGGGGATTGTTATACTGAAACAAGAAAGGGCCCTCACCAAACTGTTGCCACAATGTTGGAAGAATCATCTAGAATGTCATTGCATTTTTTAGTGTTAAGATTTCTCTTCATTGTAACCACTACTGAGGACATGCAAGTTTTATGCACTTCAGCACTCAATGGTCCCGTACTTTAAGCTTGTTTGACCTACCACTACACAGTTGAGCTGTTGTTACTCCTAGACATTTCCACTACACAGTTGAGCTGTTGTTACTCCTAGACATTTCCACTACACAGTTGAGCTGTTGTTACTCCTAGACATTTCCACTACACAGCTGGGCTGTTGTTACTCCTAGACATTTCCACTACACAGTTGAGCTGTTGTTACTCCTAGACATTTCCACTACACAGTTGAGCTGTTGTTACTCCTAGACATTTCCACTACACAGCTGAGCTGTTGTTACTCCTAGACATTTCCACTACACAGCTGAGCTGTTGTTACTCCTAGACATTTCCACTTCACAATGACAGCACTTACAGGTGACCGGGGAAGCTCTAGCTGGGCAGACATTTTACAAACTGACTTGGAAAGGTGGCATACTTTGAGAGTACCACATTGAAAGTGTATCATTGAGCACTTCAGTATGGGCATTTTCTACTTTTGGTTTATGGCAACTGCATGGCTGTGTACTATATTTATTTTACCTGTCATCAATGGGTGTGGTTGAAATGGCCACATCCACTCATTTGAAAGGCTGTCCACATCTGGCTATGTAGTGTCTGGGGGGAGAGGAATAGAGCAAAAAATACAACCAGAGCGGGAGTAATAAGAAAAATGCTTGATTCACCATATATTCCAACTTCTTACTTTGAAGTATGTTACACTATCAAGCTTCTGTTTTTCATCTACTGTGTTTACAATCTATTATTTAGACTATATACACCCATCAGCCATAACATTATGACCACTGACATGTGAAGTGAATAACACTGATACACCCATCAGCCATAACATTATAACCACTGACAGGTGAAGTAAACACTGATACACCCATCAGCCATAACATTATAACCACTGACAGGTGAAGTAAATAACACTGATAATCTCATTATCATGCCATCTGTCAGTGGGTGGGATATATTAGGCAGCAAGTGAACATTCTGTACTCAAAGTTGATGTGTTAAAAGCAGGAAAAATGGGCAAGTGTAAGGATCTGAGTGACACTGACAAGGGCCAAACGACTGGGTCAGAGCATCTCCAAAACTGTAGCCCTTGTGGGGTGTTCCTGGTTTGCAGTGGTCAGTACCTATCAAAAGTGGTCCAAGGAAGGAAAAGCAGTGAACTGGCGATAGGGCCATTGGAGGACAAGACTCATTGATGCATGTGGGGTGCGAAGGCTGGCCTGTGTGTTCCGATCCAACAGACGAGCTACTGTAGCTCAAATAATTGAAAAAGTTAATGCTGGTACTGATAGAAAGGTGTCAGAACACACAGTGTGTCACCGTTTGTTGTGTATGGGGCTGCGTAGCCGCAGACCTGTCAGGGTGACCATGCTGACCCCTGTCCACTGCCAAAAGCACCAACAATGGGCATGTGAGCATCAGAACTGGACCACAGAGCAATGGAAGAAGGTGGCCGGGTCTGATGAACCACAATTCCTTTCACATCACGTGGATGGCTGGGTGTGTGTGCATAGCTTACCTGGAGAACACATGGCACCAGGATGCATTATGGGAAGGAGGCAAGCCGGTGGAGGCAGTGTGATGCTGTGGGCAATGTTCTGCTGGGAAACCTTGGGTCCTGCCATTCATGTGGATGTTACTTTGACATGTACCACCTACCTGAGCATTGTTGCAAACCATGTGCACCCTTTCATGGCAACAGTATTCCCTGATGGCATTGGCCTCTTTCAGCAGGATAACACGCCCTGCCACTAAGCAAAAATGGTTCAGGAATGGTTTGAGGACCATGGCAAAAGTTCAAGGGGTTGACTTGGCCTCAAATTCCCCAGAACTCAATCCAATCAAGCCTCTGTGGGATGTGCTGGACAAACAGGTCCGATTCATAGTCCCACCTTGCAACTTACAAGGAACTGCTGCTAATGTCTTGGTGCCAGATACCACAGCACACCTTCAGAGGTCTAGTGGAGTCCACGTCTCGATGGGTCAGGGCTGTTTTTGCGGCAAAAGGGGGACCCACAAAATATTAGGCAGGTGGTCATAATGTTATGGCTGATCTGTGTATTGTGTACATTCTGCGTCGTGCTCGCAGAGCTTTCTTTGTCCTCACAGGGACAAAAAAAAACAGGATCCTACATTTGTGTGTGTGCAGGCACATGCATGTAGTGCTTCTGCATGTTTTTGGTGACACCAGAGGACATGCTGTCACGTCAAAAGTCGTTTTGTGCAGTTTGGACAATGTGGGGCGTTATGGTGATCAGCAAGTTTGCTACCACTTTACTAGTTGAAATAGGTTCACTATAATAAAATATAATGCATATTAGGGCTGTCACGATATCAGATATTCACTACATGGCCAAAATAAATCACGGTAACCATATTATTGCGGTATCTATAGAATATTCGAAAATAAATTGAGTCAAATTAATCTACAACTTTGTTTAATGTGTTGTTTAAAAAAAAATGTATTACACTAAAATACGAGTGTATGGAAGTGGAGAGAGTCTGTAACCAACTGTACAAATAAAAAAATAAAAGCGTACAAAAATAACAATTACACTTAATGGATAGTGAAAAGGCAACCAGATGAACTGATTAACAAAAGATCCACAAGGCCTAACGCTGAAAGGAGTTAAAGAAAAAAAAAAGTGAATAGGCTACAAAAAGGCGTTAATTCAAACGCTAGTGTATATGTCCAGACTCGTAGTTTAAGAAAATGCATCGTTTGTTCATGAAAAAGGTATTGAAAAACCGAGAGGAGTTTTTGGAAAAATACAACGTCCTTTTTACATATGAATAGGCTACAAAAATGGCGCGTCTTTGTGAATCTCTCCCGGGGGTTTTGGTGGGGCTAACGAATTGATTTCAACGCCATTGCATAGGTCCAGTCTCCTTGTTTAAGCACATGCATCGTCTGTCTGAATACGTTGTTTTGCCTAGTGAATATGATATTATCATGTGTATAATGTAGTATGTTATCAATATTTAATTTTTTTAAAGATCACGGTTATCGTCAATACTGGTATGTCACAAAACCCTTAATGCATATAATGTAATCATTTAAAACCTTTAATGTTTTGCATTTCCATGTAAAAGCCGTCACACCAATGGACAAACGGTTATTAATAAGAGGTGAGGGTCGAAAGTTAAATATTTTAATACATTCATAATAAAAAACCCAACCTCTGATTATCGCTTTTGTATCCTTGTTTGAAATGTCCCAAACTTGCCCAAAACCGTCACACCATAGAACATTTTACACCTTTTAGTTGAAAAACACATTACATATGTATTATTTAAATCTGCAGATGATCCAAACAAAGCAGCTTCCTCTTAATCATAATATTTTGAGTTTTTCAAAATTAAACCAATTCACGCATGTTGTTAACACAATTGACTGAAAAAAAACGATGTCCGTTGTGAGGACATGTAAAACGGTGAATGGTGTAAACCTTGCAAAGTTGGACGGTCCAATAGCGCCCCTATGTGGTCACCCTGAATACATGTACAAAACCACACCCACTCGGAAGTTTATTGGTCAATAGCGGCTATATTTTTTGACTCACTTTCTTGGTGTATGCGTTAATAAGAGACCTCCGTCTATATAATCCAGATATCACGTTAGGTGAAGATTGGTTAATTGGTACTATAGCAATAGCATTTGTAGTTCTCTTTCCCTAAATGATGGACTTCAGTGGCAAAAATATAGTTTGTGAGGATATGCACCTCAATGCACCCAATAGAGCATCTTTGGGATGTGGTGGAATGGGAGCTTCATGCCCTGGATGTGCATCCCACAAATCTCCATCAACTGCAAGATGCTATCCTATCAATATGGGCCAACATTTCTAATGAATGCTTTTGTTGAATTAATGCCACGTAGAATTAAGGCAGTTCTGAAGGCGAAAGGGGGTCAAACACAGTATTAGTATGGTGTTCCTAATAATCCTTTAGGTGAGTGTATATTTGAACACTTCAGAGCCTTGTTACAGCTCCTCCATGAGGCTGATATGCATGGCTTTGCATGAGAAGTTGTGCCCCTTGGGCTTGTAATACAATGCATGTTTGGGCTTTTTGCACAATTTTGTCTCACAGGAATTTGAGGAAAAAAAGGCATACACATTTTAATATTAACTTCAACAAATACAATAGTCACACCCTCTTTGAAATATGTAAAATAGTGTGTATATTTGTTTTATTTCATAGCATATTGAATCATTGTGCAAGTGTGAGGCTGGAATTATCTCTGACTTCGCTCCCATTTCAATGCAACTGCGAATTTCCAGGCTTCGATGTACTCAGACAAGTAGATATATTCAGGGAATGACTCTTCAACATCAGGGGGAAGGTCCAGATTCTTACGTTCAAGGTGTCCCTCTAGCACTTCCTTCACACTGAAACAAAATACAATGTGAGTTAATTGAATGATGTTTTACTAGTTAAGATATTAACAACAAGGACCATCAAACTATTTGTATTTTAGTAGGAAACAATTTATGAAACGCTCAACCCAAATCGTAGTGAACTAGTAAGCTGTAGTTCATAGACCAGCCAGAATTCGAGGGTCAATTCGAGGGCAAATATATTCAACATGTTTAAATATGAATTGATCGATCACTTCATGTTGTAAGTAATCCGAGGGAGCTTGGCAGCCCACGAGAGCTTTCAACTGCACATTTTTAAAATAAAGGTATAATAATAATATACACTGTCTATAATGCCTTTGCTAGCGTGGGTGTGTGTTCGTGTTGTGCGGGCAGCAGCTTTACCCCCAGGTAGGCTTGTATGTGTCAGAAGCCCGGGGGCTCTTCAGGACCAGTATTAGGAACTCGTGCATCTCCAGCAGGAAGGCTTCCGCGCTGCTTTTATTGAAAAATTCAGCAAGCAGTGTGCGCTGTTCCTCTGTCAAGGCATTCTTGTATTTTTTGGAAATCCCTTTAAATGGGTCCTTGGAACAGGTATGGCAAAAGAGAGAGTCATACCCATGGTATCAATTAAACTCAGTGCAATTTGCACCAATTTTCCAATTGGCGCAAAGAAAACAAAAATCGGATAAATTAATCATTAATAATGACGAGTGAGTTATTATTGTAGCTCTCTGTAGCATATGTACTGTTATTAGCTGTCCTCTTCAATAACTCCCAGTAATGCTGGATTTTCTGCTGAAAGGATTTTTATATTAGCCTAGGTTTCGGGTTTAACATCACTCATGCTAGAGTATAGAGACAAATCATTTTCTTGTGATTTAATGAATACATAATGAAGGATAGCGTAACTTAACCGGAGATTTAACACATCTAAACTGACCACATCCAGACTGTATTACAGACACACGCTCAGTTTCTCACCATAATAAAACAACTGAGTGGTTTCCTATCTACAAATCATATTCATAATATGGTCAAGTTATCATGGTTGGGTTTCAGTCAAGAGAAAGCTGAGAAATTATTCAGGTACAAATAAGGCTTAGGTTTTCAGCATACACTGACATATTTCTCTAATCCATTCACCTGTAATCCCTACATTACTGTGGGTTCTGATCTCTACAGCCAACACTCATAATAAACAAATATTGTGAAAAAGGGTGACCTGATTTTACACTTCTAGTGTCAGTCATTTTGAATAGTTCTTACCCTCTTAAGCCGCAGCATGTTCTCTGATTTGAGTGATGTCAGGAGCTGCCACAAGGCAACACAGTGCTTCAGACTGTATCTGCCAATGGCCTGAGGACAACAGAGGAGCAGAGGTTAGCCTCATCTTACACACAAACTGACCCTATTTCACTATGCACTTGTTTGAATTAACTGGAAATCTGCACAGAAAGAAGTCAGGCAGGTGTTCTTTTTTAAAATGAAAGTTTGAAAAGTCATTATTTTGACATATACAGTGGCTTAGAAATTCAGACCCCTTAATTTTTCCATATTTTGTTTGCTATCAACAGACAATACAGTGTAACTACATTATTTGTTGAAATTGCTGTAATTTGTTTGAAAAAAAATATTCACATTTTGCCCCTCTCATCCTTCCCTCAACCAGTTATCCAGTCCCTGCCGCTGAGAAGCATCCCCATATCCTGCTGCTCCCACCACCATGCTTCACCGTGGTATTAGCCAGGTGATGAGCTGTACCTTGTTTTAGCCAGATCTAGCACTTGGCATTCTGACCCAACAGTTAGATTTAGTCTCATTAGACCAGAAAAGTCCGTCAGGTGTCCGTCAGGTGGCATTTCATATTCCTTTTAGTCAGGAGTGGTTTCTGTGCAGCACCCTGCACCCTAGAGGCCTGACTAATGGAGTGCTGCAGAGATGGTTGCCTTTCTGGGAGGTTCTCCCATTTCTGAAGCTCTGTTAGTAGCATTTGGTCTTGATCACACCACTGACCAGGTTCCTTCTTACAGCCACCTCCAGAAAGAGTCTTTGTGGTTTCAAACTTCTTCCATTTTGTCAAAGATGGAGCCCACTGTGCTCTTGGAAACTTTCAATGATTTAAAAAATTTTCATAACCTTCTGAGCTGAATTTTTCTGATCTGAGCAGAATTTACTACATCTAAGTGTCATGGCAAAGGGTCTGAATACCTATGTACATCATCATCATTTTATTCCGCTTATCCGGGGCTGGATCGCGGGGGCAGCAGTCTAAGCAGAGATGCCCAGACTTCCCTCTCCCTAGACACTTCCTCCAGCTCTTCTGGAGGGACACAGAGGCATTCCCAGGCCAGCCGGGAGACATAGTCCCTCCAGCGTGTCCTAGGTCTTCCCCGGGGTCTCCTCCCGGTGGGACGGGACCGGAACACCTTCCCAGGAAGGCGTTCCAGAGGCATCCGAAACAGATGCCCAAGCCACCTCAGTAGACCCCTCTCGATGTGGAGGAGCAGCGGCTCTACTCTGAGCTCCTCTAAGGGATCGCCCAGCCACCCTGCGGAGAAAGCTCATTTCGGCCGCCTGTATCCGGGATCTTGTCCTTTCGGTCATGACCCAAAGCTCATGACCATAGGTGAGAGTAGGAACGTAGATTGACCGGTAAATCGAGAGCTTCGCCTTGCGGTTCAGCTCTTTCTTTACCACGACAGACCGGTACATCGACCGCATTACTGCAGAAGCTGATCCGTCTGTCAATCTCCCGTTCCATCCTTCCCCTAGATACTTAAACTCCTCCACTTGAGGCAGGCACTCTCCACCAACATGAAGTGGGCAAGCCACCCTTTTCCGACTGAGGACCATGGCCTCGGATTTGGAGGTACTGATTTTCATCCCCACCGCTTCACACTCGGCTGCAAACCGTCCCAGTGCATGCTGAAGGTCCTGGCTTGAAGGGGCCAACACGACAACATAATCCGCAAAGAGCAGAGACGAAATCATGTGGTCCCCAAACCTGACACCCTCTGGCCCCTGGCTGCGCCTAGAAATTCTGTCCATAAAAATTACGAACAGAACCGGCGACAAAGGGCAGCCCTGCCGGAGTCCAACATGCACTGGGAACAAGACTGACTTACTGCCGGCAATGCAGACCAAGCTCCTGCTTCGGTTGTACAGGGACCTGACAGCCCTTAGCAAAGAACCCAGGACCCCATATTCCCGAAGCACCCTCCACAGGATGCCGCGAGGGACACAGTCGAATGCCTTCTCCAAATCCACAAAACACATGTGGATTGGTTGGGCAAACTCTCATGAACTCTCCAGCACACCCCGTAGAGGGTATAGAGCTGGTCCAGTGTTCCACGGCCCAGATGAAAACCACACTGTTCCTCCTGAATCCGAGGGTCTACTACCTATGTACCTATGTACATGATTTTGATATGTCATTACAGGGTATTGGGTGTAGATTAATGGCAAATAATAAATAAAAAATGAAACCTAAAAATTTCAGGATTTAATGAAAACTTGTAGTGAATGTTTTAAAGTAAAATTGAAGCTAAATTTCGGGTGAACAATTACGAGGCTGACCTTCAGGATGTGTGGAGCTGTTTGACCTCCCATCTGCAACACATCCTCCAGGTAGTTGCCCAGCTGTATGTGGGGCTCTCCTCCGGTCATGGCCAGGAACCCAAGGGCCACCTCCAAGGTGGAGAGGGCCTCACACACATCATTGTACGACTGCAGCTCCCCAGCTAGTGTCGGCAGGGCCTGTGAGGGTAGAGGCACCTGGGGACACAGAAAGTAAAGCGTCAACACCCTAGCTTCTTCACAGTATTTTCTGATCTGAAGAAACAGGTGTTGGCAGTAATGCAATGGCTCCATAAATCTGGGCTGGGTGGATTATTTAAGGCTTCCATCACCAAAAGATGCAGTCTGGGATATTAAACAAGTACTTATTTGTCACATATTGTACATTGGTGTCAGAACAAAATTGTGTTCAATATTGAGGAGCACTACTTTCAAAACTACTGGAGGAAATTATACAAAAGCTCTGGAGCTCAGAAGTCTGGTTTCTTCGCTTTAGTTTAGTGCTTATGCGTTAGTTTAGTGCTTCTTTAGTTTGAGTAAAAATTATGATTTTTGTGAATAATCACTTTTGAATTTTTATGGAAGACTACCTAGTAATTTATAACTTGTATATTTTAGCATAACTTACTTGTTCAATCTTTCCTCTCATGTCTTTCAGAATAATTTCATGAATTCGATCATGTCTGTTCACCAGTGTGGGGATTCCCTGCAAAGAAACCAATCACAATATATAGTTGATGTAATAGTAAGAGCATAAGTGTTGGGGTGAATTCTATTGAAAACCTAATTCACACTCAAAATCCTTATTGAAATGATGGTATACTAATTTCATTACTAACACAAAAAATTAATTGGAATGGAATTGACATCCATGCTGGTTATCTAAAAGTTATCTAACTTAACTTTTATCTAGTTAACATATTATACAATGTCGTGATAAAGTATTTGTCCCCTTCCTGATTTCCTCTATTATTGCATATTTGTCACACTGAATAGTATCAGATCTTCATACAAAATTTAACTGAAGACGAAGAGAACCCGAGTAAACACTTAATTCAGCGTTTACATTATCATTTTAGTGATTCAAGGAAAACAGTGAGCCCATACCAAGTGGCCCATTGTGAAAAATTGCCCCCCTGAACAAATAACTGCATTCACCACCTTTAGCTACAACCAAACGTTCTTATAATTGTAGATAAGTCTTTCACATTGCTGTGGAGGAATCTTGGCCCACTGATCTTTGCAGCATTGCTGTAATTCAGCAACATTGGAGTCTTTCTTGTGCATGAACTGTTGTTTAAGGTCTTGCCACAACATCCTGATGGGGTTCAAGTCAAGACTTTGACTATGCCTCTCACAAAACTTAATTTTGTTTCTTTTGAGACATTCTTTGGTAGACCTTTGTGTTTAGGATCACTATCCTGGTGCATAACACATTTACGCTTCAGCTTCAGATCATGGACTGATGGCCTGACATTATCCTTCAGAATGTTCTGGTAGAGAGTACAATTCATGGTTCCTTTAATGATGGCAAGTCTTCCAGGCCCTGAGGTAGCAAAGAATCTCCACATCATCACACTACCACCACCATGTTTGACTGTTGAGATGATGATCTTATTGTGAAAATGCTGTGTTTATTTTAAAACAGACAACGGGACCCATGTCTTCCAAAAAGTTCCACTTTTGACTCGTCCGACCAGAGAACATTATCCCAAACGGTTCGGGGGTCAACAATATGCTTTGTTGCAAATGTGAGATGAGTACTAATGTTTGTGCCTTGCAATTCTCCCATGAATTCCATTTGTGCCATGTCTCTCTTATTGTAGAATCCTGAATGCTGACTTAGCTGAAGTTAGAGAGGCCTATGGTTCCTTAGATGTTGCCCTGGGTATTTTTGTTAACCTGGATGTGTCTTCACTGCACCCTTGGAGTACTTTTGGTAGGACGACCATTCATGGGAAGATTTGCCACTGTTCCAAGTTTTCTCCATTTGGAGATGTTGGCTTACACTGTGGTTCGCTGGAGTCCCAGAGCCTTAGACCGATATACCTCAAAACCATGGTGTTTCATTCGATTGTGGTATGTTCCTTGTTGAAATAAAGGTTTAACAATAAAAATGTTGTGCTGCTTGTTGAGACCTTGTAGCCTGCTTCACATTGATGGTGAGGATCTATACAAGCCATGTTTGGATTCAAAAGGGCTGGCAGTAATCATGCCTGGGTGTATCTGCTCTAAATTAATCCAATGATCATTTAAATTTGAATCCAATCATCATTTAAATTTGGTTAATGTGTTGATTGAGTAACTAAGGGGGCAATTACCTTTTCACACAGGACTAGTTGATGCTAACTAACCTTTTTTCCTAAAGGTTATAATTTAAAAACTGAATTAATGTTTACTTGGGTTGTCTTCATCTTATATTCCATTTTGTATGTAGACCTGAAACCATTCAGTGTGACAAATATGTAATATAGAGGAAATCAGGAAGGGGGAAAATACTTTTTCACTAAACTGAATACACAGTATTAGTATATTTGTTAGTATTACTCACATGGAGGGTGATGAGGGGTTTGCCCTGTATGAAGCGGGAGAGGATCTGCTGCTGGATCTTAAACAAGTCGTACTCAGACACGGTCTCCTTGCCCTGCTTCATGCTGTACTGACAGTTGGACAGGATCAGAGGAAGCACGTCTCTCTCCAGGTCATACTGGATCACATGCAGGTCAGTTAGGTCCACCGGACTCACTTTAAAGCTAAGAGAGAACAACCAAAGTGAACCAATGGCCTAAGTCGATAGGACTGTGGTATTGATCAACAGTAAATACGTTTCAATCCAGCCATTTCCTCCGAATGAATGGCCAGAAGAATGAAATGAAAGACATGACGGGGCATTCAATTTGTTAGTTCGAAGTGGTGGAACTTTGTGTGTGTAAAATGAATTGTAAGAAATCAGGGTGGAACGCCACTGAGCAAATATTGGGACAAAAAAACCTTTAAGTTTAAAATGCGATGGCAATCCATATAATTTGTATTTTATATTGGCTACATGGCAAATTAATAATTGATATGCACTATGCCGTCCCACACAGCCTTTAATCTTCCATGAGACTGTTTTTTGCACCTGG
Organism: Esox lucius; assembly: GCF_011004845.1. Taxonomy (NCBI): domain Eukaryota; kingdom Metazoa; phylum Chordata; class Actinopteri; order Esociformes; family Esocidae; genus Esox; species Esox lucius. The sequence goes on along the minus strand of NC_047588.1, from coordinate 7,058,080 downwards.
TCTCTTCTCCAGTGAGCTTGTCCATGCAGTAGACCAGCTCATTGTGCCGGGCGATGAGGTAACTGACCAGGGCTGTGGAGCAGAGACCATGACCTTGACGCCGTGGCAACAGGACCTGGAAGTCACTGGTCATGTCCAGATCTTTCTGGCTGAACTCAAGAGGGATCTTAATCTCACCTACAGAACCAAAAAAACAATATAATTTTGATTCAGTGGGAACTCAGGCTCAATATTAGGCTACACCGCAACTGCAATTCATGAAATGAGATGATAATTCTGTACAGGCATGTGAAAAAAGTAAGTACACTCCCTGGAGAGTTGTCTTTGACATATGTATATGTAATCTACTGAGAGAAAAAGATAACCTGTTTTAAAAAATGAAAGATTATACTTTGCAATTATTTATTAATCCGAAATCAACAGAAGTTGCTTGCATAGCCAAGATCCGGGGTTAGCCTCTGTCATTGTATAACCCTTCATTTCTTTGTTTTGAGAAATTCTGTTGTGGCTTTGCATCTGTGTTTTGGGTCATTGTTCTATTGCAAGATCCATATTGTGTTCATCTTGAGCGTTTTGTCAAATGGCCTCACATTCTTTGGCCAGCAGCCCCAAACCATAAAGCCACTGCCTCCATGCTTTACGATTGGTATATGGTTGTTCTGTTCAAAAGCAGTGTTTTGTATTTGCAAAATATGATGTCTGGTATTGTGGCCTAAACAACTCCAACTTTGACATATGTGTCCAGAGCACCTTGTGCCAGCACATTTGGTCACTATCCAAGTGTTCTCTGTCAAATGTTGTGTGTTGATATTCCTTTTTTAACAGAAGGCTTATTCCTTCCTAACAATGTACGACAAGTTTGGGCAAACTCTTTCTGACATTTGACTTCAACTTTAAGTAGTGCAACAGACGCCAGTAGGTCACTTGATGTTACTCTGGGGTTCTTAGAGACTTTTATGAGCAACTTAGTCAGCTCTTGGGCTGAATTTAATGGGACCACATGTCCTATGTAAATGAATGGAAATAGCTGTGTAACCTGTCCCAGACTCATAGGCATCAATAATCTTTAGCCTTGATATATGTTACCATACACCCATATGTTTTCTCCAATTTTAACCATTTCATGCGATGGTTAAGGTAGGTATGGTCTTAAAGATTGATTATTGATCTGGTAAAATGGGATTACCTTTATCAATGAATGTAGTTGGAATGTCCAAATGTATATCTTTTTTATATGTATATTTATTCTTTAGGGTTGCTGTTATTTGGCAAAAATTTAATTTAAAAAATCACTACATGACCCCAGATGGTAGATGGCACTGTTTATCTGAGCTTTTACCATTGTTTTCCAGTGAGCCTCTAAGCTGATGCCATGTTTTCAGGAAGATTTTGATCCGTTTCTCATACCAGGCCCTCAGTGGAACTGTGTAAAAATGAAAAAAAAAGAAACACAAATAAACAATGTCTTCAACTAAATCAAAACCTGCAGAGACTGTCCTCCATGGAGAGTTTGAAATGCTTTTGTACCGGATTCTTGTTTTTGGAGGAAATCGGCAATGGTGCCGTGAAACAGGTCAGTCACATTCCGGTACAGGTTCACTAGATTTTTCTGCAGTTCCAGGATTTCAGGGAGGAACTTCACCAAACGCAGTTCTGCCTCCTGAAACCAATCCCAAGATATAGAAATAATGACCAGGCAACAGTATAAGGCCTAATAATGTGAGCAGTTAAGGTTATGATTGACAGGAAAGGCCCAATGACAGAAGCTGCCTGTGCACACATTTTCCTAAGCACGTTCAAATACACCAGGCATCCTTGTTTCCTCTTTAATCACTGCAATGTGTTCTTTATTTGCATGTTCATTTGCTCTCAATCATAAAGCACAGATTTGTGGCTTTTGTTGTGACACCTCTTACCTTGTCCAGGAAGGTCCAGAGGACCGGCACAGTGTCTTTATTGTCATCTTGCTCCACGACGTGCGTCAGGCTGAGCAGGGACACCCTCTTCCTGCAGTTCCACACCGTGGAGCTGTGGATCTTGGACTTCTGGGGCAGGGAGTTCAGGAACAGGTGCGGTTCCGGAGACAACACCCTCAGGATGGGATTGGAGGACACCCTTGAGTCAGCCCTGATAAAAGCACTTACCTCCTGCAGCCGCTTGTCCAGGTCCTGGAGACAAGATGGGACAGAGGGGTCATTGGGCCACACTTCCAAACTGACCAAAATATCAATATGACTAAATGACTGTCTTGCCATGGACAAGTTTGAAATCTATTAGCATATTGTTTGGAATTGGAACTAGGCATTAGATGAACTTATTAAAACAACATGTCTGTTCTAAATGGTCAGAATAAGCTGTGGTTTTCTGGTGTCATGTTTTTACCTTCAGCTGAGGAGTGATTACATTATCTGCGACTGTCATTTCCCAGGCATTTCTAGCCTCTTTGGTAGGGAGGTTCTTACCAAACCCTGAGTAGAGAAGCACAGATGAAAGAAAGCTGGACATTTATTAATGTATCAAACTGAAAACAAAAATAAACTCAGGACTAATCTAAACATCAGCCAGAGATTTAGGGTTATGATGGACTGATAATAAGGACATTCTTTATAGGGACGTGGATCTCTCCTTTTGATATCAAAAGACTTTGATATCAATCTAGGTACATTAACAATACTATCTACTTTTAGTTTTAAGCAATTAGGTGTAATTTGCTTTGAACAGATGAAGGAGTTGATGTGATTCAGTTTGATTCAAACAATTCACTAGGCATTTTAAATTAAAACCTGTTACCAATTAAGCTTAAGAGCTGGGACGTAATATAGTATTGTTTTGCTTTTTGAAAACGCATTTAGCCTGTTACAGAATTATAAAATGAGTTGATTTATATTTATAAAGTTACACAACCCAAAAAATACTGCTTGGTGAAACGAACAAACTGTAAAAAAATTTGTGTGCTTCTCTTTTTTATTTTAGAGGACCAGAAGACCTCAACAGCTATTAAATTTTTTTTTTAAATGTCTCCAAAATTGATCAGTGTCAGAGATTTCCCCATTTAACCTTCTTGCTGGTCTGCCTACCAGTTTGTACTGACTCTCTTTATACTTGCTTCAGATACTTGCTTTAGACACTCACAGTAAACTAACAACACTCACCACCTAAACCCCCCTAAAGTAGCTAATACTATTCCAGTCTTGTACGATAAGGAAAGGGGAGGAGGAGACGTCATTGTTTAAAATTCAGTCTTGTAAATGGTTAGAAGCTGGGTTCTACACAGTGCCCCTTTAAGTGTTTTAGAATCTCCTGCCACACATCGGAATGTGTGCTACTAGATACATGTGGTTTTGTGGAGTATGACAACTTAAACAAGTCCTTACCACGACCACAAGCCTTCAGTAGGCTAGTGATAACCAAGTGAACGGCAGTGACTGTGTCATCTCTGCCCTTCCCCATAGACCTGGTCACATATTCCATGTCCTTCAGCAGGTGACCCATGAGAAACACACCGGGGTCACCAACTTGTGGCTTGATGATAGCTTTAATGGCCTATCAAAAACAGAGAGAGATGAGACTACCTACAAGCATCTGTAAACCCACAACTAAACAAATCTACCAGCTATCAGCTTAAAGTCAGCTTAAAGGGCTAAATTTATGATTGAGACTGAACTTGAACATCTTCTGTCTCTCCCTGTCCATAGACTTCTTTCAAGGTAAGGATGCCAATATGTGTAGTATGTAATTTGAGTGAACTATTCCTTTAACCAGACAAATCCACAGGTCCCTCTGGTACCAGTTCCTGCGTGGTACCTGTGGGTGACGTCGGGCTCCTAGTAGCATTGCCATGTGTGTGAGGAGTCGGATCAGGTTGAAAGGAACAGATGACATGTTTTTTGTGTCCCGCATGTCTGGGTTGTCCCTCCGACTGGGATCTCCAAGGATGTGTCCAGTCTGCGTCGTGTCACCACTTGAAAAAGCAAACAGATTTTTAGTACTATCAGATTGCCTTTGCATGCTCTAACTCTTTATATTTTTACATTTTATCATCTCCAACGGGTCAGTGACTAATGAAAGTCAATAAGAAATGGGCCCAAAGACATTTGGACGTTAGATTCCCCCTGGAAATGAAATCCAGGTAATTGGATACAAAAGCTTGGGTAAGGAAATAATGGAAAAAGACTTCCAAGTTATCAATACACCTTCAACAACCATTTTTGACACATACAGAAAAAGTATGCCCAACACCCTAGAACCATAACAAAAACATGGACGTTTGTGCCCGTCTTGTATAGAATGACCCACTTTGGAGCATCCGTAAAGCCCTGGACTGGGTTGTGTCCCTTTCCTCCGATCTCAGCTCCACAGTCCACACAACGGCTTGTCTCCGTGGGCCTCCCACACTAAGGGGTTACAGAAGAGAGCAGGGGAGTAGGGCTGGAAGACAGATTCACAACATGATACACTGCTAACCAAGAACCAACACAATTCTACTTACCTCCCCAATGGCGCAAGGGTGACCATTCGGACAGTCTGCAGAGAGTGGAAGTGAGAAGATATATGACTGAACGTTTTAGGTGAGGACAAGTAGTTCAGTGCAAAAAAGAGAAAAACAAAAACTCTGGGAGTTTTGTATCATGCATTTCTTACACTTAATACGATGTTGACTTCATGTTTTTAACTGTTCCTTTGTTTTTTTGTCCTGACTGAAAACAACACTTACTGTACCAACGAAGCTTTTCCTTGTCTTGGAATACTTGGCGTGCAGCTGCAAGCATGTCCTCCGGCATGGTGGGAATAAAAGCTCTCTATGTGAAATAAATCAGTAAATTACATACCGCACACCTACTCATTCAAGGGTATTTCATCGGTTTTACAATTTTCCACATTGACGAATCATAGTGAAGACATCAAAACCTTGAAATAACACATATGGAATCAAATATATGTAGTAAACAGTGTTACACAAATCAGTGTTAAACAAATCAGAATTCATGTATATTTTAGATTCTTCAATAAGGCCATCCTTTGCTTTGACAGCTTTGCACACTCTTGGCATTCTCTCAAGTTATTAGTGCTGAAGAACAATTATTCAATTACAGGTGGTGTACAGTATATACAAAGTAGGCTTAGGTTTGTTCTTGGGCATGACCCAACAAAGAGCGCCTTAAAAAAGCCCCATTCCAACAACCTCTCAGGAGCCTTGTTGTCATTATAAACTGGTCACCAATGTAATAAGAACAGTAAAAATAAATGTTTAATCATACTGTTTCTGATATAACATATCTTTCAGCCAATCAGCCTTCAGGGCTCGAGCCACCCTGTTAATAATCAGGCTACACTACAGACCGTAGGGCACAGACTGTGAGCCCACCTCCATGTTGGTAGGGACCAGCGCCAGCTGCTGGAGGGGCATCAGTAGGCCCTGGCTCCCACAGAGCAGCACAGCAGTCAAGTGGATGGCCAGCTCCACTACCACTAAGTGGGCACCAGAGGCCCCTGCCTGTACAGTCAGGGGACCCAGCTGGTTGGTCACCAGATCCTGGGCAAACAGCTTCACATCTTGGTCGGCAAGAACCTTCGAGGTCTTGATGAAATCCACCAGTGCTTGACAAAGCTAAGAATCAAACAAAAGTTGACAAGATTTGAGACATTTGCAACACACAAATCAAATCAATGTTTATTTGTTTCATCCACAGTTTAGCAGGTGCAGTAAAAAGGCAATAAAAACATCTCACTACACCAGTAATAACAACCTGATACACATATCCAGACTTACTTTCCTCACTTCAAGGACCAAAATCAGTCACGCTACTCAAAGGTGCCGATTAAGTAGTGGACGTGTGGATAGTTAAGGTGGAGGAATGCGTTTTGTACATCTGAGTGTGTTACAACTCTAACCCTAACCATGTAAATGAATGAATCCAATATTATATCCACGTGCAAGGGCCCCTCTTACCTCAGGCTTTGGACGGAGGTCGTGGTTGGCTGTTCTGTAGAGACATGTGACTTCTCTGAACAGAATCAAAAGCAGGTACAATGTCCTTGTATTTTGTGGACATGAAGAAGCCTACATACAATAAATAATGCTTATGAGACATACTTTTTGTGGACATTATATATAAGCAATGCAAAAACAGCTAAAATCAATTAGTATTTGCAATCTCTGTGAGCTTTCAATACCTTACAAGCCTGATCTATTTCTTTAATTCGGCCCTCCACTATTGCTTTGCCAACCATGTCCCGGATAGTCTTGTAGTTCTCTCCACACACAAGATACTGGTCAATCTGGCACCCATCTTGATTCTGAAACATTGGTGAAAACATCAGGGTAAAGAGGTGGATGAGGAGTATTCCCAATACAAAGTAAAACACATTCATATGTGTTTTATTCAAATTTTTTCCCATTCTTGCTTGATAAAAGATTTCAGCGGCTCAACAATTCAGGGTCTATTTTGTCATATTTTTCGTTTCATAATGTGCCAAATGCTTTTCAGTGGCTGACATGTCTGGACTGCAGGCAGGCCAGTTTAGCACCCAGACTCTTTTGCTATGGGGCCATGCTGTTGTAATACGTGCAGAATGTGGTTTGGCATTGTCTTGCTGAAATAAGCAAAGCCTTCCCTAAAAATGTATAATGCCTTCACAGATATGTAAGTCACCCATACCATGTGCACTAAAGCACCCCCACACCATCACAGATGCGGGCTTTTGAACTGTACGCTGATAACAAGCAGGATGGACTCTCTCCTCTTCAGGCTGGAGGACATGGCGTCCATGATTCCCAAAAATATTTTCAGATTTTGATTCATCAAACCACATCACACTTCACGTCAGTCCATCTTAAAGGAGCTCGGGCCCAGAGAAGATGGCCTTGTCCTTTGCGTACAGAGATTTCTGGATTTTTTGAATCTTTCAATGATATTATGTACTATAGATGATGAGATGCCCAAATGTTATTCTTACATTGTTCCATCATTTGCCTGAGCAGTCTTTCACAGAGTGTTGAACCCCTCCCCATCTTTACTTCTGAAAGCCTCATCTTCTCTGGAATGCTCTTTTTATACCCAATCATGTTACTGACCTGTTGCCAATTAACCTAATTAGTTGTGAGTTGTTCCACTAGGTATTTTTTAGCATTACACAACTTTTCCAGTCTTTTGTTGCTCCTGTCCCAGCTGTTTTGAAACATGTTGCTGGCATCAAATTCAAAGTAGCCATAAATTTTTCAAGAAACAATATCATTTATCAGTCTCAACATTTGATATGTTGTCTTTGTACTATTTTCTATTGAATATAGGGTTTAAATGATTGGCACATCATTGCATTCTCTTTTTCCTTATATTTTACAGAGTCCCAACCTTTTTGGAAACAGGGTTGTACATGAATTATGAACAATGTGTTATATAATCAGATGAATACAGGGAAGAATATAATAGTAATCTTCATTATACCATATTATGCTACTGTATTATTTCATTCTACTGAATGATAACATTTGGCCTGACACAGCCATTACATTTTCTCCTAAACGAGTCTCCTCAAAGAGAACCGAATAAAACCAGTACCTTCAGTAGGACTTCAGCTGGGAACAGCCACTTCATGTCTGCCACTGTCAGAAAGTGTTGGACACACTCAATTCCATGCTGGTTGCAGATCTTACGGATCAGGTAGACTCTATACCAGTCATCCCCACTGTGCTTACACAGTTCTTGTACGCTGGTTAGGAATTCTTCTTCTGTTGGACCACAAAGGCAGAGAAAAGTGCAATGCATTGAAATCAACAAGATACAGTTTAGAGGAAAAGTTTGCAAACCCCTTTGAATAACCTGCAAACCTTTTCTTGCAACTGTGAATCATACGAATCCTCAGTTTGCATACAGCCCCAAGTAGAGTCCAGTGATTAAATTGTTGATATCTTCTGTCAAACAGATGGTCTTTTAAAGTATTTTTTGGTAGTCCAAAGACCAGATTTTAGGAATAGAGGAGCATTTAATTTGTTAAATGTTTTTGTCTAACCTCTTAGATAAAAGTGGTTTTAGGAAGGAATAAAAGCAGTTGATGAGGTTACTAAATCAGTTATTGTTAAACTGATTTTAGATTTAAATAGCACAGAAGTTAAAGGAACACATTACATGTTCTAACTTTTAATCTAACTTGTTGAGCATGGTCAAAATGGCAGTTAGTGCGGGTACTAAAACATACATCTTCAACAGTACAAGTTTTCCTAATAGAAATTTCAGGTTTTTGTAAAGGATAATTTTATGCACGCCAACTTGCTGTCTAACTTGTTGGGAAAGTGGTCAAAGTAGCTGATTTGTGTCAAAAGTTAGCTTGCAGTGAATAGAATATTGAAAATCTGGTAGATTCAAACAACGACAAGCTTTAGAACATCACACATAATGAAGTACCTGTGGCCATCACCCGCTGTCTGTCAACCAACAGATTCACAGCCAGATCCAGACACCTACGCACTCTGGCCACCTGCTGGAAGCACTCCACAGTGGCCATCTGTCTAGATGTGGCCCCTGTGCACATGAGGTTATGCAGGAAGTCACTCTCCATCTGAAGACACTCCTGCTGCTCCACTGATGTACGACACTGCATCTCACACATGGAGTCCTGGAAGACCAATGGGGAATGATAACACTCACATACAGCTCCGGAAAACCATTAAGAGACCAATGGCGAATTATACCACTCATATACAGCTCTGGAAAACAAGAGACCAATGGGGAATGATACCACTCACATACAGCTCCGGAAAACTATTAAGAGACCAATGGGGAATGATAACACTCACATACAGCTCCGGAAAACAATTAAGACACCAATGGGGAATTATACCACTCACATACAGCTCCGGAAAACAATTAAGAGACCAATGGGGAATGATACCACTCATATACAGCTCCGGAAAACAATTAAGAGACCAATGGGGAATGATACCACTCACATACAGCTCCGAAAAACCATTAAGAGACCAATGGGGAATGATACCACTCATATAAAGCTCAGAAAAACCATTAAGAGACCAATGGGGAATGATACCACTCATATACAGCTCCGGAAAACAAAGGGGAATGATACCACTCACATACAGCTCTGGAAAACAAAGGGGAATGATACCACTCACATACAGCTCCGGAAAACAATTAAGAGACCAAAGGGGAATGATACCACTCACATAGAGCTCTGGAAAACAAGAGACCAATGGGGAATGATACCACTCACATAGAGCTCTGGAAAACAAGAGACAAATGGGGAATGATACCACTCACATACAGCTCCGGAAAACAATGGGGAATGATACCACTCACATAAAGCTCCGGAAAACAATGGAGAATGATACCACTCACATACAGCTCTGGAAAACAAGAGACCAATGGGGAATGATACCACTCACATACAGCTCTGGAAAACTATTAAGAGACCAATGGGGAATGATACCACTCACATACAGCTCTGGAAAACAAGAGACCATTGGGGAATGATACCACTCATATACAACTCCGGAAAACAATTAAGAGACCAATGGGGAATGATACCACTCACATACAGCTCTGGAAAACAATTAAGAGACCAATGGGGAATGATACCACTCGCATACAGCTCCGAAAAACCATTAAGAGACCAATGGGGAATGATACCACTCATATACAGCTCCAGAAAACCATTAAGAGACCAATGGGGAATGATACCACTCATATACAGCTCCGGAAAACAAAGGGGAATGATACCACTCACATACAGCTCCGGAAAACAATTAAGAGACCAATGGGGAATGATACCACTCATATACAGCTCCAGAAAACCATTAAGAGACCAATGGGGAATGATACCACTCATATACAGCTCCGGAAAACAAAGGGGAATGATACCACTCACATACAGCTCCGGAAAACAATTAAGAGACCAATGGGGAATGATACCACTCATATACAGCTCCAGAAAACCATTAAGAGACCAATGGGGAATGATACCACTCATATACAGCTCCGGAAAACAAAGGGGAATGATACCACTCATATACAGCTCCGGAAAACAAAGGGGAATGATACCACTCACATAGAGCTCTGGAAAACAAGAGACCAATGGGGAATGATACCACTCACATAGAGCTCTGGAAAACAAAAGACCAATGGGGAATGATACCACTCACATACAGCTCCGGAAAACAAGAGACAAATGGGGAATGATACCACTCACATACAGCTCCGGAAAACAATGGGGAATGATACCACTCACATAAAGCTCCGGAAAACAATGGGGAATGATACCACTCACATAGAGCTCTGGAAAACAAGAGACCAATGGGGAATGATACCACTCACATACAGCTCCGGAAAACAAGAGACAAATGGGGAATGATACCACTCACATACAGCTCTGGAAAACAATGGGGAATGATACCACTCACATACAGCTCCGGAAAACAATTAAAAGACCAATGGGGAATGATACCACTCACATAGAGCTCTGGAAAACCATTAAGAGACCAATGGGGAATGATACCTCTCACATACAGCTCCGGAAAACAATTAAGAAACCAATGCAACATTTGCTTTCCTTTACCAAAAAAGTTGAAAAGGAAAGTTTTGAGTGAGGAACAGAAGGGTTCAATTTGCAGTGGTCTCTTAATTTTAACCCTTCTGTTCCTCACTCAAAACCCTGAGGTTTTTGCCTGCTACCGGAATCGCCAGTCACACCTATTTGTTTTTCAATATCTTTGCTTTTCCAGGACTGGCATTGCTCACTTTTAGGTGGGCTAGCCTGAGCTCTTTACTCCTTGAGCCAATCATCTGATGATTTTACAACACCTAAGTGGTTAACCAGTCATGGTTAGTCTAGACCTTTCACTTTTTACCTCACAACGACTGATTTTTTTAAGATATGGTATGTAATTTTTAGCCATAGGTTGTAAAAGTGGCCAAAAATGGTTTGGGAACGTTTCTACTATACAACGACTTTGTATCAGCAATAAATAATAATCATCACATTCACAATCAGATAAATGTTAACTTCCACAGGAAATTTAATTTGAAATTGTGGTCATACCTCCATGCAGTTTATGTATAAGGAATAAAGTTCAGTTTTGCTTGATTCATCAAAGATGTCACTCTGCTCGACCTGTGTAAGATGTTGCTGCAGGGGACCTTTGACCTCATCAAAGCTTCAAGACAAACATGACAAAACAGTAAACACATTGTTGGATTACTGCACTGGAACATGATGAACTACAACATGTGAAATAAAGACAAAACCAGCACTAGTAACCCACCTGTACTTGAGCAGGAGTTTGAGCACTACTGACCAAACCACTGGACCTTTGTCCACAACAGCACCAAATGGAGAGATTGCCTTCTTGGTTGGTCTGCAAAAAGGTCCTGGCCAAGAGAGCGGTTATAAGTCAACAAAACACAGACCCCTGTTTCTTGGTAATGCATTTCAAACAGAAGAAGGATACCTCTGACATTGAGAGCAGACTGAGTCTCCACCATTAGCAAGTTCAGCAGGTGGAAGATCAGGAAGAGGAGTTTGACAAACAATGTCCAAGCCCAACCAGTGAACCATAGGATGTGGTCTGCAGAATGATCAACCAAAGGTTGCCTCTTTATCTGTTGATGTTCTGGACAAGAGGGAAACAAAAGTACACACACACAAATTTGACGCTTTAAGGAACACAACGGTCTGTCCAAATTGAAAGCCCCTATCCCTGGGTTTGAAGTTCTACAGGGATTTGTGGAGGTTTTGCCATGTTGTTTCCACATCACATTCTTCAGATCCAAAACCAGGAGGCTACCTCTGTTGACGGACCAAGACTGAGCCTCAACTGTGAGGAAGGACAACAGATGCTGGATGATGTCTGTACATGGCGGAGAGTTGTCCTTGAAGCACACAGTAGAGACCAGGTCAATAAAGAAAGCACTGCATTTCTTCCTGAATTGCTTGGAATTCCTGCACAATAAAACAATTTCCATTACAATTCAGGATAAACCGAAAGTGCAAGTTGTGAATTAAAAACTGTATGAAGAACTTTGTGTTTTATTTGAGTTGATTGCTCAATTCTGATTTATCTAATTGAAGTCACCAATAGATAACCACCCCATCATATTAAGCTATATCTATGTTATCTAATGCAGAGATGCTTAGAAATCTAGAGATTCAAAAAAAGATTACTAACATGTGATACGTGATAACATTCCACTCAACAATTCTAGGCAGAGTTGCAAAGAAAAAGCCATATCTCAGACTGTTTTCAGCTGTGCAATCATAATCTCAAAAGTTTTTTTTATGATCAATTTGCCTTTTATAATGATCAACCTAGATTAGCAAACACAACGTGCCATTGGAACATTGAAGGGATGACATTTCCAAGTGACTCCCCCCCAAAGAAAGCATCTTTAGACTACTTTATCATTAAGGAAGCCATGTTTTTGTCATTTTAAATTGTTTTACATATGGCCAAATAAAAAAAACTTTATTCCAGCAATTTATTCCTGCAATTAAAGTATTAACTAACTGTATCCTTAATGATGGAATAATCAACATGAGTGTCCCCACCGTTTGATTTCAACTGCTCCTTCTCTGCAGGCTTTGAGTACATCAATCACTTCATCAAATGCTTCTTTCATTTTAACGTCTGCATTCCTCTCCAATACCTTGAATAAAGTGTAGAAAAATGACTTTGTGAAATGCAATTCAACTAGATCGGATTAAATGTAAGAGAGCACATCTGGGATTAACCTCACATGGCATAGCCGTCGCATGGAAGTCAAAACAAAAGGCTTCAGCCTCTTGTCCACAGTCTCAATGCCTAGCAACAGGTGCTCCACAAACAAAGACACCACGACGACCCGGTTCCATCTGCACCTAGGGGGAAACACCAAAGAGCAAATTACAAAACTACAAGTACAATAATATTTAGCACAATGAATAATATAAAAGTTTGAAATCTATTTTTTTGTTTTACATTATAATCATTATGATTATTTATTATTTATAAAAGCATATTTTTTATGTGATTAAATATAATGTCTATATATTTTTCTGATATACACTGCGTGCACAATTATCAGGCAAGTGAGTATTCTGATCGTATTATTATTTCTATGCACAAATCATATAAACTTGAATGCTCATTGGATTGAATCATTTTCAGGTGATATGTATTTGTGTAATGAGGGAAGGTGTGGCAACAGTGAATAACACCTTATATCAAGGTGTGCATAATTATTAGGCAGCTTCATGACCTCAGGTAAAATGGGCCAAAAATGAGATTTAACTGACACTGAAAAGTCATAAATTGTAAAATGCCTTTCAGACGGATGCAACACCCTTGAAATATCTAAACTATTGAGGCGTGACCACCGGACACTCAAAGGTTTTGTTGGAAATAGTCAACTGGGGTACAAAAACACATAGAGAAGAAAATACCCAAATGAACTGCAAAAGACTTGAGAAGAATCAAACGTGACGCTACCAGGAACCCATTATCCTCCAGTGCCACCATATTCCAGAACTACCTACCTGGAGTGTCCAAGGTGTCAAGTGCTCAGAGACATGGCCAAGGTCAAGAAGGCTGAAAGAAGACCACCACTGAATTGGATTCACATGTTGAAGCGTTTAGATTGGGCAAAGAAATACCTGAAGACATATTTTTCAAAGGTTTTATGGACAGATGTAATGAGAGTGACTATTTATGGACCAGATGGAAGGGCCTGTGGCATTCACTAATGGACACGACACCACTTTGAGTCAGGCACCAGCAAGGTGGAGGAGGTGTACTGGTATGGGCTGCTATCATGAAGGATGAGGTAGTTGGACCTTTTCGGGTTGAAACTCAACTCCCATACCCACTGCCAGTTTCTTCAAGCAGTTGTACAGGAAGAAGTCCTCAGCATTCAAGAAGGCCATGTTCTTTATGCAGGACAATGCTCCATTACATGCATCCAAGTACTCCACCTCAAAGATGCCCGAATAATGACCTGGCCCCCTTCCTTACCTGACTTAAATCCTATTGAGAACTTGTGGACCCTTCTCAAACGTGAGATTTACTTTCAGGGAAGACAATACACCTCTTTGAACAGCATTTGGGAGGCTGTGGTTGCTGCCTCAGCGAAAGTTGATCGTGAACAGATCAAGAAACTGACAGACTGCATGGATGGAAGGCTCATGGCAGTTATTGAAAAGAAGGGTGGCTATATCAGTCACTGAATATTTTTGAAAAACCAGAAATGTTATTTAATTTTCATTTTGTGTTACTTATTTGTTGAGAATAAACAAGTGAGTTCGAGAAGGAATTTGCCTAATTTAGTTGCCTAATAATTCTGCACACTAAGTGTTGCCTAAAAACTGTGCACACTTATGTATTCCCCTGAGAAAGATCAAAACAAATGTTTCCTTTGTTAAACATTCAGGTTGAGGTTCAATTATATTTTGGATTGACTGAGAGCCTTGTGTTTGTTCAACAATGAAATACATCTGGAGGAATACGATTTGCCTAATAATTCTGCTCGCAATGTACATCAATGACATCAAGTGTCATTCTCACTATTGATGCTCCCTGTTTGGAATGGGTATAATGGACAGAGCCTTTGGAAAGTATTCAGACCCCTTCACTTTCTCCACATTTTGTTGTATTATATACTTTATTTATAATTGATTACATAATTGCCATCAATCAATGCAAATGACCCATTTTGACAAAGTGAAAGCACATTTTAGAAATGTGTGCAAATGTATTGAAAATTAACAACTGAAATATCTAAAGTACATAAGTATTCAGACTTATTCATTACTGTCAAAGGCGCTTCTACAAAGTACTGAGTAAGGAATCTGAATACTTGTGTACATGAGATGGCATACATGGCACAAATCTCTAAAAAACATGTTTTCGGTTTGTCATTATGGATATTGTGTCAAAAGGTAAATTTAATCAATTATAAATTAGGTCTATAACCACTAAATGTGGAGAAATTGAAGGGGTCTGAATACTTTGGAAAGGCTCTGTAAATGATATGATCTTTGCGTAATTTGTGTGAATGTACATATTGGAATGGACAACAATGAATTATCTTTGAATCCCACTGAACTCACTGGACTCTACAGACCATGGCCTTGCTTCTCTCTCCATAGTGCTTCAGACTCTCCTCAGAGCAGACCAGTTCAATGGGCACCTGGAGCCTCCTGACCTGCCTGAGCCAGGCCAGGCGTTGGTGGTCCGTTTCCAGAGCCTGGGGCTCCAGGTATTCCACACAAGCCATGGCTGCATACACATCCAGGACCTGGGGAGGGATGTATGCTATGAAAAAACACCCTTCATGGCTCAAATACATACACATCCAGGACCTGGGGAGGGATGTACTGTAGGTAATGAAAAAACACCATTTAGGGCTCAAATAAAATACTAAATTGTTGCCAGGTCAACCAGTTGTAGCCGTCAGTGGACGTCATCATTAATCGACATGCTCATCCCAAATAGTGAATAAGTAATTCGGGTATGTATTTAAATGTTCCTTTTTTACAAGTACTCTACTTTTCAAGATCCTAGAAAACACTTACTAGCTCCATTCCATCTTTGGTGTGTGTGTTCTCCAGAAGACCCTGGCCAACTTGGGGGATTCTGATCATTCTGTCAAGGTTCTGTAGGCGGTTCTTAAACTTGTTATAGGCAGCGTGGACCCACGGCAGAGAGATCACCTCCGTCTCCATAGCATGAGTGTGATTCAGTCGCAGCTCGTTCACACAACAGCTCAAAGCGTCACAAAGAAGCTACATTGTGGTTCAGACACAGCTCAATGTTATATCCCTCTCACAACATTACCTCAATCAATGAAAAACAATCAAGATGCAAAGAAAAATCCTTTTGAAAGAAATTTGAGCCTGCATTTTTATTTACTCCACCATGAACCTTGACTCCTAACAATCGATAGACTAATTTTACAGAGACAATCATAATAAATATTTCGCTATTCAACTATTTGCTATGAATGCATATATGAATGCCTATATGTAAACCAATGTATTAACATGTATTCATTATTATGACAACAAATACTGGGTTATGGAACCTGTTTGCTCTACCTGGTATGAATGAGTATACAATTATAATATCTTGAAAGCATATATGATTTGTGTGGGCCCTTTTTTATCATGTATATAGACAACCTTGATTGATGGGTGTCCTATGTCTATAAATATAATAATATAATATAAAATAAATATAGACATAGGACGAAATAACCTGATGAAGATCCTTCCAGGATCAAAAGTTGTCTGCTAATTTACTTGATCACACTTCTTCTACTAAGACAAATCCTACCTGTAGATCCACTTTATTAGTCACATTCATGGTCATGGTGATGAAATCCTGCAGGTATCTGTGGAAAAGCTCAATCTGCGTCTCCTTGTCTGCTATTGCAACGTAGTGCCCAAGAGGAGTCTTCCAAAATAACTCCTCAAACTGCCTCTGAGTTTGACCTGTCAAAAAATTTTCTGTTGCAGTGTAGTACTGTACATGTAGGTAACACAACAGCCCCACTGAATTATTGTGCTAAGTCACTACCTTCATGTTGCAGAGCATAGATTCTGAGTTCTTCCAGGTGGTCCATGATCTTCCAGCTGAAGGGCATGGTGCATCTGATATTCTTGTCTATTGCAATGTAATTCTGGACCAGAAATGTCTTAGACTCAGAACTGGGACAAGAGCAAAGGTTGATTTAGAATAGAATTAAAGAATATATACTGTAAGGGGCTCATATAAAAGGACTTGATTCCTCATTCAAACAGTGGTCTTATTTTTAAGGAATTGATTCCTGACACAAATTCTGTTTTCCAAATATCAGATGTAATGTAATTCTGATGATGGCTCATGCTTCAGGTGGAAATAGTGTATTTTACTTCCATGTATACCTTGTATTCACTAACATATATTACTATAACTGTTTCTTTCTTTTTGGATTTAATAAAAGTTTGTGCTTAAGGTCCTGGAGAGCATCTTTAAAAAGTCTCAATCTCATGGCAGAGGCAACCTAGTTTTGGACTAAAATATCCTAGTACTTAGTGGAATTGATTATACTATTGATCTTAACAAAAGCCCCTGGACAACTAGTAGCAAAACAGACCCAAAGCATGAATGATCCACTACCATACTTTACTGTGGTTATCAGGTGCTTTTCCTTGTATGCAGTCCCCTTTTGACACCAAACATGCCGATGGTATGCATGGTCAAAAGTTCAATGTTTGTCCTGTCTGACCACAACACATGCTTCTGTAGTTCCAATAACGCTTGGCAACGTTCAGGCACTGCAATTTGTGGTTTGGGCTTAGTAAGGGCTTCTTTCATGCAACCTTTCCAAAGAGCTTGTTGACATGGAGGTGGCATCTGACAGTTGATTTTGAGCCTTGATAACCTCAAGATTCCACTAGACTGTGTAGTTCTGAAGCTGTGAAAATGTTGTGTTTGAGATATTATTGTGTTGAAATTAAAGTATATGGCTCCCCCTTATGTTTCAGCCCAAAATAGGACGCATATACTTCTTGAGTTGACTGTATACTTACCTGGCTAGTTGCGCCAGACAGAGATATGTAGTAGTAGATAGCTAGCTTGCTACTTATGAAGGGGAAATATGGTCAACACCTCAATATTCAGGTCCATATAAGGCTGTATATTGCTCGCTTGAAAGCAATACATACACAGATCACCCATAACATTATGACCACTGACAGGTGAAGTGAATAACACTGGCACCTGTCAGTGGGTGGGATATATTAGGCAGCAAGTGAACATTCTGTCCTAAAAGTTGATGTGTTAGAAGCAGGAAAAATTGTCATGTATAAGGATCTCAGCGACTTTGACAAGGGCCAAATTGTGATGGCTGGACGACTGGGTTAGATCATCTCCAAAACTGCAGCCTTGTGGGGTGTTCCCGGTCTGCAGTGGTCAGTACCTATCAAAGGTGGTTCAAGAAAGGAAAAGTGGTGAACCGGCGACAGGGTCATGGGCGGCCAAGGCTCAATTATGCATGTGGGGAGTGAAGGCTGGCCTGTGTTGTCCGATCCAACAGACAAGCTACTGTAGCTCAATTTGCTGAAAAGGTTCATGCTGGTACTGATAGAAAGGTGTCAGAACACAGTGCGTCACAATTTGTTGCTTAAGGGTCTGCGTAGCTGCAGACCTGTCAGGGTGACCATGCTGACCCCTGTGACCACTGCTGAAAGCGCCTACAATGGGCATGTGAGCATCAGAACTGGACCACGGAGCAATGGAAGAAGGTGGCCTGGTCTGATGAATCACGTTTCCTTTTACATCACATGGATGACCGGGTGCGTGTGCATCATTTACCTGGAGAACACATGGCACCAGGATGCACTAAGGGAAGGAGGCAAGGCGGCAGATACAGTGTGATGCTTTAGACAATGTTCTGCAGGGAAACCTTGGGTCCTGCCATTCATGTGCATGTTACTTACGTACCACCTACCTAAGCATTGTTGCAGACCATGTGCACCCTTTCATGGCAACGGTATTCCCTGATGGCATTGGCCTCTTTCAACAGGATAATGCACCCTGCCACAAAGTAAAAATGGTACAGGAATAGTTTGAGAAACACAATGAGTTCAAGGTGTTGACTTGGCCTCCAAATTCCCCAGATCTTAATCCAATCAAACATCTGTGGGATGTGCTGGACAAACAGGTCCGATCCATGGAAGCACAACTTACAGGACTTAAAAGATCTGCTGCTAACGTCTTGGTGCCAGATAACACAGCACACCTTCAGAGGTCTAGTGGTCGATGGGTCAAGGCTGTTTTGGTGGCAAAAGAGGGACCTACACAATGTTATGCAGGTGGTCATAATGTTTTGGCTGATTGGTGTATTTGAGTTGTCTCTAGAAATTCATCTCAATTTCTCTGAGACCGGCAAGGCAAAAAGATAAATCAACAAGAGAAAAACATCAGGAAGATGTGTGAGTATGCAAACAATAACAAACTATTTGAGAGGTCATCAATTTTAAAATAGCAAATTTCCCCAACAGCCTTCATACAAGCCTGTTTCCAAAAGAACTGGGACGCTGCGTAAAATGTAAATTAAAATAGAACGCAATGATAAGCTAATCATTTAAACCCTATGTTCAATAGAAAATAGTACAAAGACAACATATCAAAAGATGAAACTGGTACACTGGTTATTATTTCTTGAAAATGCTTCAAAGAAGTTTTTATTAAAATTTTACGTAGCATGAAAGAAGCCCTTACTAAGCCCAAACCACAAATTGCAGTGCCTGAACGTTGCCAAGCGTTATTGGAACTACAGAAGCATGTGTTGTGGTCAGACAGGACAAACATTGAACTTTTGACCATGCATACCATCGGCATGTTTGGTGTCAAAAGGGGACTGCATACAAGGAAAAGCACCTGATAACCACAGTAAAGTATGGTAGTGGATCATTCATGCTTTGGGTCTGTTTTGCTACTAGTTGTCCAGGGGCTTTTGTTAAGATCAATAGTATAATCAAATCCACTAAGTACTAGGATATTTTAGTCCAAAACTAGGTTGCCTCTGCCATGAGATTGAGAAACTGAGTTGCATTATTATTAGCATTTTTGTGCATTTGTAGGGTGGAAATCTTACGAAAGTGTCCTTTAAATGAGAGGTTAAAGAGACTCCAGAAACAATGCTCATTATCACTGAGGCAACTTACTTGTCCACACTTGCATAGGGAACATCAAGTAGTTTTTCATCCCCAAAGATGTCTAACCACAGCTTTTTAATAGGACCTCCAGCGTTGGTGTCCAGCAGGATGTCTAGGTTACAATCACGGTCAATGACAGACACCAGTTGTGCCAGAAGTGGAATGACTACAGCCTGAACTCGCTTCCATAGTGTTTGTCTGTTAAAACAGAAAACTAGCTTAGTAACGGCATTGGGTAACAGCTACATTGTGTTATTCAAGTCTCAAAATAAATATTTCTCTAGCATGACAAGCATATGGAATATGATGTGTCTTAATGCATTGGTGAGTAGTGCTCACTCACCTAAATGTCCCCCCTTCATGCAGGGCATCAATGTTGGAAGCCTCATTAATGACCCAGTTTTTTGTTACAATGTTGTTTTTTCCCCAGGTTGACAGCAGGGAGTGCAGACGTCTTTTTACAATTCTCAGAAACCCATCTCTCCCTAAATGTAGAAACAGTCTTATTAATGTGACTGGATTGTGTTTCTACAACATGACGTGCTACTGAGCACTTATACGGTACCGTTTGTTTCTTCGTTGTCACTCAGGAGCGTAAGCAGAATCTCCACTCTCCTGGTGTTTCGGAACCCCCCCTCCACCTGGTCTCTGAGCATGCCCACTGCGCTCTGCACGCAGCTGCGCAGGAGCAATGTGGTGTCCAGAACATCCTCCCAGCCCTACAGAAGGTAGAGAGCCCAAGGAACATGGAAAATTGTAGTGATCCAAAAAACTGAAGGCATGTCTGCATGAGCAAACTATCAAATGAAGTACTAAATGAATTCAGTGATTACTTACTCTTCTGTTGTCAAGTTCCCTGTCATGCTGATCTGTCCCAGCATGCGTGTGATCTGGACCCACCCACATTTGAAGAAGGCTTGTGATTGTATGTCAATAAATACATTACGGGTATTGTTTGCACATTTTGGTTAGAACGTCCTAACATGAGCTCATGAGATTACTATACTCTACTTCAGTTTCTACTGTTTACATCAGGTGTTGATTACAGATACTTAATGTACAGTAAGGGCAAGCAATCCAAACATTCATAAATGTCTAGCCGGGTCAACTAATAAGAACAGCGGGTGCAACAGACTTTTCATAGCATTTCCAACATCACACATGTTTATTTTAAATTTTTTACCTTGAGCCTTAACCAGCCTTTCCTCAAACAGTTGACAGATGGCAAGGTTTCGCAAAACACTGATATCTGACACAATATCTTTGGATCTTCTGAGGTCATCAATATGAACTGATCTCCACGGGCCTGTAGGCAGAAAACAACCAAATAGCCTATCACAGACACTTCTATGTTATATACACTCACCTAAAGGATTATTAGGAACACCTGTTCAATTTCTCATTAATGCAATTATCTAATCAACAAATCACATAGCAGTTGCTTCAATGCATTTAGGGGTGTGGTCCTGGTCAAGACAATCTCCTGAACTCCAAACTGAATGTCAGAATGCAAAAGAAAGGTATTTAAGCAATTTGGAGAGTGGCATGGTTGTTGGTGCCAGATGGGCCGGTCTGAGTATTTCACAATCTGCTCAGTTACTGGGATTTTCACACACAACCATTTCTAGGGTTTACAAAGAATGGTGTGAAAAGGGAAAAACATCCAGTATGCGGCAGTCCTGTGGGCGAAAATGCCTTGTTGATGCTAGAGGTCAGAGGAGAATGGGCCGATTGATTCAAGCTAATAGAAGAGCAACTTTGACTGAAATAACCACTCGTTACAACCGAAGTATGCAGCAAAGCATTTGTGAAGCCACAACACGCACAACCTAGAGGCGGATGGGCTACAACAGCAGAAGACCCCACTGTGTACCACTCATCTCCACTACAAATAGGAAAAAGAGGCTACAATTTGCACAAGCTCACCAAAATTGGACAGTTGAAGACTGGAAGAATGTTGCCTGGTCTGATGACATGGATCCATCATGCCTTGTTACCACTGTGCAGGCTGGTGGTGGTGGTGTAATGGTGTGGGGGATGTTTTCTTGGCACACTTTAGGCCCCTTAGTGCCAATTGGGCATTGTTTAAATGCCACGGCCTACCTGAGCATTGTTTCTGACCATGTCCATCCCTTTATAACCACCATGTACCCATCCTCTGATGGCTACTTCCAGCAGGATAATGCACCATGTCACGAAGCTCGAATCATTTCAAATTGGTTTCTTGAACATGACAATGAGTTCACTGTACTGAAATGGCCCCCACAGTCACCAGATCTCAACCCAATAGAGCATATTTGGGATGTGGTGGAACGGGAGCTTCGTGCCCTGGATGTGCACCCCACAAATCTCCATCAACTGCAAGATGCTATCCTATCAATATGGGCCAACATTTCTAAAGAATGCTTTCAGCACCTTCTTGAATACATGCCACATGGAATTAAGGCAGTTCTGAAGGTGAAAGGGGGTCAAACACAGTATTAGTATGGTGTTCCTAATAATCCTTTAGGTGAGTGTATGTGATGACAATTTTCATTACATGTCAACAGGTTACAAAACTGCATTAATGAGATCATCTCACCTCCATGAAATCCAACAAAGGAAGTTCCGCCATCCAATCTCAACAGTTTTGTAATGAAGTATACATACACCTTGCCTTCGATCTCTTTTCTTGATTTGTTGATTTCATTTATGGCAGAGTACCTAAAAAAACACCAACAACAATAATTTTCTCAGATAGAATATAATTTAGGTGCAGATGGTTAAATTATGCAAACCAAAGTTGTAATTTATTTATTAAATAAGATTGACTTTACTTTGCAGACGCAATAACATTTGCCTTGTGGGATGCCTCATCCAAATCTGACTGAATAATGAGTACTTTATCGCCAGATGTCTCTCTGGATGTCAAAAATTCCCTAAAGACATAAAAAGCAAGGGTTTTAAACTGTCAAAATAATTTAAACTGGATGGGAGAACAAGAAACAACATACTGTGAAACACTACAAATAAGCAGACCTTATCTTTTTGCGGAAAGAGATCTCAGTGTCAAACTGCTGTAGTGAAAGGAGCTCTACATTGTTCACCACCGTCTTCAGCGGTCCAATATCTGATTCTGTCAAAAGTCTGGAAAATGTTGTCACCTGTGAATGTTAAGATACAAATCAGAAGCAGATAAATAAAGGATCAAATCTACCGTACACACACAAATATAGTTAGTTACCTCTGTGAAGCAAGTATGGCTCTGCTCAACCTGTTGCGCATGACAGACAAAGTCAGCTAAAGAGCTGTGCTTCCGCTCTTCATAGTAGAACTTAGTCAGATATTCACACTCCACTTTAGAGAGCCCTGTGTAGTCCAGCCGAACCACAGAGTCTGGAGTGGCACAGTTCAGAAGGATAAGTTTGGACTCATCTAGTACTTTTCTTTGCTGGTCGGGGATGTCCATTTCTTCCCTCTGTTTGTCAGTCACTTGAAGTACAACTGAGGCACATGTGTCTTCATGGAAACCAATGAAAACATCAGGAGGCTTGTACTTGTATGTTTGTGAATTTTGTCGAAAATCTACAAACTGTTCAACCCATCTCTCCAAGTCTGCAACAAGTTCCCTTTGTTCTTTACTGAGGACAGTATGAATGTCAAGGTAATGCTTCTCAAGCCTGTTGATGAGAGGGATTGGAAACTGGTTGTACACCACATCTTTATCCTCAATGACAACAAGCCTAAAGCCTTTGTGCACTCTGCATTTGACACGATGGGTCCCCAGGCCTAGGTCAACATACTTTTGTCCCCCTAAGCAGACATAGTATTGGTTGAGAGCATCGTAAAGACTTTCATAGAGGTTCTGCAAGTTCAGGAGCACAATGGTTCGACCAGTTTCCATGCAGATCTTGACTCGGTTAATGTTGCGGCAGATCTGGGTGTACTCTTGGTCCTTGGGGAAGCTGGACCCGAAGATAATCTCAGGCTGGCAGCCTTCTGAGAAAAAGGTCTGCTGCAGAATCTGTAAGGCTGCATAGTTTTTGGTCAGAAGCAGCAAATATCGGCACTCTTCCTCCTGAGCTAAGATGTTTTGTCTCACAAGCTCAACGGCACTGATTCTCTCCAGATTTGTATTGATTCTAAGGGTTTCAGTGAAGACTTCGACCGCGTCCACATCATCTCTTCCACTGAAGTTCCTCAGTACTGCTTTCACAATCTCCTCTTCGGTAGGGGTCTTCTCCGAGGCCTTGGTAACTGCAAAAAGCATCTTGATTAAGCTGTAGTAGTCACGCAAACCAAAGAAACCTTTGCCTTTTTCTGGGCTGATTTTTAGGTAGGCCCTAGCAAACGGTTGAAATAAATTGCTGACTTTCTCCAAAATCATTCTATCAGATGAGCATATGCCTTTCGCACTCTCAATAAGCTCCTTCTCGTCAGGGTCACCGCGTGAAACAAAAATCCCTCTGTTCATCTTCGCAGGGTCCAAAGCCCAGTTGGAAATGCCAATGAATCCAACCTTCTTGTGCGGAAGTGACTCGTCATCAATGCATCCTTCTTCTAGTAGAGGATGGAGGGTTTTCAGGGGCATTTTTGGAGAGTCCTCTGCCAAACCAATTTCATCCAGCACCACAACAGAGATGTACTCCTTCAGATTCTTCCCCTCTTGGAAACGAGCACATTGCTTGAATGTGTTGATAATACCCTCTGGTGTGGAGTGAGGACTGCACTGGAAGGACACCAAGTGAATCTGTTTCAGTCTTTTGTAGAAGTCAGAGTGTGAGGCTTGGCCCTGCATGGCATCTGCTACCAAGGTTTTAGACAGAGATTTAGAACTGCCAGGTTTCCCTATCAAAAAGAGAGGGATTCTAAGTTCAATGCAGATAACAATCATGAAGATGTTCTCTTTCAGGGCATTGTTTCGTGCAATTGTTTCCCCAAGTGGCACTCCACTCAGGAGAAGGTCCTGCATGAGTGATATTTCCTTCAGCAGTTCCAATGAGGTGTACCTTCTAGAAAGATACTTGCAGATATGTTGTCTGTACATTTCTTTGTTTTCCAAGCAGGCATGGTAACACACTCCTACTGCCATCACCACAGACCACAAAACTGGATCTCTTATTCTTTCATGGTTCTCTAGATTTAGATTTCTCTCAAACTTGCACAGATAAGCAAGTAGCATCTCATGGTTTTTGTAAAACCAGGCAAAAGCTTGCATGCAACGCTCTACATCCCTCAGACTTACAAAGCTGCATTCATCTTTTCTTTTCCGCATGTATCTTTGAGAAGCAGACAGGACATTTGTAATCAACTTTGCATACATCACATTGATTTTATTGGTCTGAACCACCCTCTTGACGATTTTATCAATGTACATTTTTTCTGTGCTATCACGTAGCTGTCCGAAGTCCCACACCAGAGGAATCATGCTGGGTGGCAAAGGTTGGACCCTGTACACCAACTGGCGGAGAGGGATTGACCCAAGCTTTTCATCAGTCTCTTCAGCTCGGACTCTGTATCCTAGACCAGCAGATTCCAATCTGTGAATCATCTCATCTGTGTGTTTTCTGTAAGGGTTGCATGCAGCTATGATTTGCAAGCCACATTGAGGTATCAACGGTTCTCCTTTTACAGTATTGTCACATATGACTTCCTTAATACTGCTGAGGGCATCGGTTGTGTTGGCTTCATCGAAGAAGAGAACAGAATCAAAGCCATATTTTTTTTTGTTGTCACTGGCAATGGTTTCTGCTTCTCTGACATTGGTGTAAATCATTTCTGAGCTAGTTCCTCCATGCACTTTGACTAGCTTCATATTCTGTGTGTTCACTCCCTTCTTTTGTAGTTCACAAAGGAAGTTAATGAGCCTTGTCTTTCCACATCCTGTCTCTCCCATGATTACGACCGGGATATTGCACCTGAACCGCATGAGAATTGCTAGCATCTTCAATATATTGTCAGCTGTAAGTTCATATGTTTCATCAGGATCAATGTTCTGCTGGACTCCCATAACATTGCAAATGCAATCTATTTTATCCTGCCTCGACAATTCATCAAAATCAACGTTGAAGGGGACTCTTTGTAGTTTCAGGCCATCAAACAGTTTTTTTGTCATGATATTTCTTTTGATAACTTTCCCTGTGGATGGATCAATGGCATCAACCCAGTTTTCACTATTAGGCTGAAGGTGAAAGCCAATGAAGGTCATTGACATGTGGTCGTCATTGAAAAAGATGTAGGGATGTGGTTCTGACTCCCATCTCTTCCTGATCTGGAAGGGAGCCAGATCTTCTTCACCAGTGAGGTCAATGTGCTGTTTACCAGGGCTCTGGTCAGAGATACTGAGTGAAGGAGTGGCAAAATCCCTGGCCATCAAAATCATGAACTCAACCACAAAGTTTTTGAATCCCTGAAGGGTGTCCCCGGTGATAGATGCATTACAGAAGACTGAAGTTTCACAATCTTTTAGCTGAAAGTTTAAGAACCATGTAAAATTCCTCAACTCTGCCCATGATGGGTCTTTAATTCCGCAATACAGAAGGAACAACTGCAGACATTTCACATGGGTCCCCTCGACACCATCATACATGAATCTGTCCAAGTTGATATGATTATGGTATCTTGTCAAATATTGGTATGGTCGTTGGTATGCTTCACTCTTAAACTCTTGGTCATCCATAAGTGGGACTTCAGGTTTCACAATGGAGGGATCTTGTTGCATTCTCATTTCCAGCTCTAGAATCTTGTTGGGTGGGTGGCAGAAGATGTTTGGGAACACATCGAGAAATGTAAAGTTAACAGTTGTTTTCTGTGAAAAGAGGTGAGAACTGTGATTAATAAAATGAAACGGTCAAGAAATACAGGACACTGAAACATTCTGTTTTTGTGTTGACACATACAGAATGAACACTTCTTTCCATTTCCAATAACCCTGATACGCTATTATCCTGGTAATGAAAAACTCAGATACGCTGCCTGGGTTTTGCAGTTCTTAAACTGGATACTGTGTCATGTACATTTTCTGGTCTGTGCTGGCTGTCACCAGGTGGTAACAGTAGACCTAATATAGATTGATAGTTGTACACTACTTGTAGGCTTCAAATGAAGGTCAATGTAGACTATTATTATTATTATTATAACCAAATTAGTGTTTCTGACAGTAAACAATAGCAGAAATGTCACAGGAAGAATATTTCTTCTTTCATCTTGCAAAAATGTGAATGCTCACTTAATGTTGTGTACGCTAAACATTGAATGAAAGAAAATATAACCAATTTCAAATTATTTTCTTGATAATGCAGTAATTTAAGATTTCTTTCTGGTGGAAAAAGGCTTAATTTAGTATTCAAGGGCATCAATTAAAGTGAAACTGCCAATATAAAAAATAATAGCCTATAAACATTGTTCCTCCAGTACTGAATGGAAAAGTTGAAAGGCAAAGCATACCAATCGTGTAACATTTCTGAGCTGGTTCATGGTAGATCGTAGAATCTCAATGACATACAACTGTTTGTTGCTGCATTTCCACATCCTTCCCTTCGAATCCATCAAATAGCCCAGGACAAGTAGTTTAAAAAAACATTCATCAAGTCCCTTCTGTACCTGTAGAACATTTCATAAAAAAATGAGGTTAAATAAATGTACTTTAAAGTTAAGTTGAAAGTAGATTCATTTTGAATATGTATATTTTCTTTGAATCTGTACATTTTCTTTACAAATCCACCAATCACACAGAAATTCCTTTATTACCATGCACTAATCGTGTTCAATTAGTTGTTTGCTTGAACCAATAAATATGAGAATGACAAGCCGTCAATTATGGGTTTTGGCTGAAGCCATCAGAACTGACAGATTTTGTTTTTCTGCTTTTGTCTGTCAATTTTGATTTATTGTAATCCAATATATTTTACAGTTAACTGTGTGCATTAAAGATGCCGTCTAGGACTTGTGTGATGGACAAAATATGTTTAAAAACCTTTAAAATAGGCACATAAATGATATAGTGCACAATTTTCAGGCAGACTTCATCTTTAGGCAAGTGGAAACTTAAATAGTTTTAATAAAATGTGATTACAGAAGATGTGACATCGAACTGGAAAATAGTCAGCTGATTCTTCTCAGGGCTGTTGAGAAGAGATTGAAGAATGACATTTTCATCAGCTGTTGGCTTGATCAAGCGAATGCATTTCAGCCGTGAAGGCTTGTTGGAGTTGTCCTTTAGTTTTTCAAACAGCCTCTTGATATAAAGGGATTTACCTGAAAGTATGAACAATATTTTAGTTATTATTCTGAGGAACCAAACCAAGCTAAGGGGAAAGGTATTTTAAATAAAAAAAAAACATATTCAGGAGCTACCTGCAGCAGTGACAGTTTGAGCATTATTAGCAGGCAGAAATGTCCACAAAATATACCTACCCATTCCAGCTCTTTCGGATGACACAACTCCAACAAACTGTCGGCCTTTGAAGACATCAGCGGCACTCTCCTGATCATCTGGGACTGTATAGTGGCTGTTCAGGTATTGCTGAATCTTGATCAGGGGCTCCTGTGGTACCATGTGTAACCTGTACTGGCTGAAGGCTGTGGGAAAGTATGTGTGCTCTTGATCTAAACTGCAGATGATCACGAGCCTGTAGTCTTTCCTGCTATGCACGTTGACACTCTTGAAAAATCTCTCAATTTTGGAGCTCACTTCGTAACTCAGCTGATCCCCATACAGCATGGTGTAAAGCTTCTGTCCTCTGTAGCCTGAGGTGAGGCAACGTCGGAAGAACAGCTCCACTTCCTCATAAGGCGTGGAGGAGTTACACAGCAGGACCTCATCATATGTCGGCAACGGTTCACTTTCGCTTCTCATGTAAATGGAGATGCAAGATGTCAGGATTTGATCGTGTGGACAAGCAATAAGGTTTGGGCTCCCAATAGCTAGGCCCTTGGGCAGATCCCTTTGAATAGGTTTTTTAGTACGCTTTACTAGCCAATATTTCTTCTTGTCTTTGTTGGCTAGTAATTCTAAGAATCTTCCAAAGCTGCTGACATCAAGAGTGTCTGGAAGAAAGCTTTTCATGTTTGTCATGTAAGCATTCCAAAGCAGATTCATTTTCTCAGAGCCAACTTCTTGTTTGATGAGACTTTGCAGGTTTTGAGTACATCCATCCGTCTTCTCCGTCATTTCTGAACCTCTCTCTCCACTGCCTGACACTTTCACAAAGGTCTGACTTTCAACGTCCTCCATTTGCTCGGATGGTTTGGCAGGGATCTCTTTTTGCAGTGCATTGTAGGTCTGCATCAGATCAGATGCTGTGCAGTTGGATTTGACAAAGGAGAGCATCATGAGAACCTGGTCTTCAAAACGGCCCATATTTTGCTGAGTCAGCTTACTACATAAGTAGACAATCTGCTCAGCAGTGTAGTAATTCAAGTAGTAATGTTGGGATCTCTGTTTGTCCATAAAGTCATTCCAGTAGTTTAGACATCTCTCCATCTTCCTGCACAGCTCAGGAAGCTCATTGACAATTTTACCCTCCACCATAATCACACTGACAATGTTGCCTAGTTTGAAATCCAAGGTGATGCCGGCGTCTTCACTGAGTGAACTACAGTTGATTTTAGCTTCCCAGTTTCTGAACAGAGGGTTCCCAGCCGTGAACAGATCAATGAATGCCACAGCCAATCTCTGGGCACTGGCAAAGATCTAAGAAAATTAACACAAAGTGATACATTTTAACTGAAAATGCCAAATACTTCCTTCTGCTTGAACTAAGTCCCAAGAACATAACATGTAGTATTTTCAACATTTGAAATACTGAGATATACCTCAGAAAAGTGGTTAACCTCATGCTGGTCACCACTACCAGACATGAGCATGAGTTTGCTCTGCAGCTCCCTCAGATCCTCCAGTGTGTAGGAACGAATCTGCTGCTCTTCACCATGTTCCTCAGAGATTTGCAGCTTCAGAGTAGTCTCAAGACTCAACTTGATTCAGAAACATCAATACACAGGGATTTGCATTGAATTAAGGTTTGGTTATTTAGTACTTTCATCCAGAGTGACGTACATTACTGCATTCATGTTAAGACGGCTAGGGGAGGACAACATATCCGTTGTGGTAAGTATGTTTGATCTGTGACTGATTCGACTGAGAACTGAACATTCTCAGTCGAATCAGTTGTGTTCTCTAAAC
The DNA here is from genome assembly GCF_011004845.1 of Esox lucius. Taxonomy (NCBI): domain Eukaryota; kingdom Metazoa; phylum Chordata; class Actinopteri; order Esociformes; family Esocidae; genus Esox; species Esox lucius. Next base: position 7,028,235 of record NC_047588.1, on the reverse strand, counting down.
ATGCCTAAAACATATAATTAGCTTGTGGGTAAATTAATTAGGTTGTGGGTCATTAGGGAAAAGGTTCCCCAAACAAAATCTGTCCAGTTGTGATCTTTAAACAATGGAAATGTTAGGTTGCACAGAATATTAAACAACAGCAACACGTTCTGTATGTTTATTTCAGAACAGTCTGGTTGCTAGTTGGGAGGGTATGTTTAGAAGAAGATTTTGAGTAATCACGTTCTGTGGCTCTCATACTGACTGGGCTGCATATGTAAGATACATTTCTATGAAGACCCTTTTACAGTTGTTCACAATAGCTAACACAAAAAAAACAAGTTCAATTAAAAATGTACACAAAACCATTTAGCTCAAATCCAGAAGGAAGACTCCAAACCATAAGCACTATTCATCCGTTTTTACACAAATCTCTATCCCATTCATACTTTTTGCAAAACTCCTACACACAACTCTTTGTAGAGCACAATAGTCACCATGTTGTCATGTAGAAAACACTGCCATTCAAAAACCAAACTTAAATCATCACAATTCTAACAGTCAACAATGGGTTGCAAGGTGTAAACACTAACAAGCATAATTAGGATGTTGGCAGGAATAGAAAGGGCCACAGGTAAGCTCTCCTATGTTTTGGGACAACATTAGAAAGAAAGGTTGAGTAAGAGTACAAATGAGGATGAGAATTAGTTGAAAAAATATTGACCCAGGTCAAATACAGGAAGCTGATACATGTGATGCCTTTGTGCGACTTTTGAGGGCAAATTTTAATTTATATGACATATTATACGGTTCTATCATTTTTTATTTTGAATGAGAAGTCAGGGGTTTGGTCAATATGGTGTGAGTTTTGAGAAGTGTGTTTATACCTTTGAGAAAATGGACTCCAACTGTCTGATGGACACCAACTGAAGCTTATTAAGATGATTCTTGTTTTCAACAACTAAATAGTCAAGAAGTTATTTTTTCCACCCAAAACTGAATTGACACCAAACCTGGCTTCAACACACAGGGGCACCTCATTTTGCCTAAACAGATAGCAGGACCAGGTGGAGCATGAATTGCACTGCGGATCATAAGGAACACATCAGCATTTTTCCTTATGATGAATAGTGTTTTCATAGTATTTCATGGTAATATTGTCTACCTGCTCTTGGTTCTGTCTGCTAATGGTGTAGATGCCCTTTTTGTTGATTGCGGAGGCTAAGGAAAGGGAGGACATCTCCACAGACCCATGGAAATCCTTCACAGTTTTCAACCACTCCAAGTGGCGTGCTGTGTCATGCTTCAAAAAGAGAATGAATACACTGACATTGACTGCTATCTGCAGATAATATTTTTTAAGATTTCTATGTTAAATGTCCCTCTCACCAGCTTAGTTGTGAGGTTGCAGTCATTATCCAATGCCCTCCAGAGCTTCTTCATCATCTCATTTAGGGTCTGGAAACCAGAATCTGGCTTCAGCTCGAAAAGCATTGGAGAGTATCCGTAGACAGCATCATGAAAACAGGCCACACGGTCCACATCAAGATCATTCTCTCCAGCAGATATGGAGGCCAGGTCAACAAACACTTTGAGCTCATTGATATCTGTTAAAAAGATATAAGCAATACAGGAATATTGTAAATATTTTTCTAAGTATTAGGGACAAAAAAAAATGTTTACCTTTCAGGGCCTCCTTGACCCATGTAACAAAATCCTTTGACCGCTCAAGTTCCTGGAGACACAGTCTGCGAGGCTCTGTGATGTCTACCAGAACAGTTTTGGCCTGCATCAGGTCAACGTCGATCCGATCAAGGCGCTCCTCATTAAAATCTGCATGCATCTGAGAACAGAAAAACAGAAAATGTGCCTGGATTCATTGTTGGTTTATGTTTATATGTTGTAGAATATCAAAAACTACTGTATACGCAGTAAATGTAGGGCTTTATACTGTACACAATTAGTCCTACCTTGACTTTTAGCTGTGACACAAGGGCGTTAATGAAAAAAAAAAACTATATTCAACTGCTATGAAGTTATTTTAAAAGAAGTGCCCACAATCTACAAACCCAACTTTTTCAATTGGCATTAATATGATCAACATACGGACACAAAAAAGAAAAATGCAGGTTAAATGTTTAGAGAGGACGCATGTGAATTTAGCAAGCATTAATGTAATTAATGTAAAATGAGGTTTTGCAGACAGCTATTCTCTTCCCAAGAGATTAACTGAGTGTCAAGGAAAACAGAAATTTGTGAAATTTGTTGGCATTGATATTTATTTTTTTAACTTAAGTCACTTTAACTAGCTAATGTCGGTGGAGGTTTAATGTTTTAATCAAAAATTTGAATGTGGATGTAAGTATTGCTTGTTGTGGCAATTGTGTAAGTGGTATAACCACCTCAGGGTTATGTGGAGTCCTGTGGAATAAACCAACTACAAGCAAGGTCCCTTCTCTAAGGGTTGGAAGGCACTTCATACCTGCACATTGTGGGCTATTTCCACAGGAATCCATCTTTCCTTAACAATCCTTTATTTCACCATAGAATTTGATTAAATGACACAAAAATATGGGAAATGTAAAAAAATATAGATTTAGAAGTCAGAATTGAGCCCTTACAATGTCTAGCAGTATCTGAAGGGTCTTGAAGTCGCCTTTAAGATTGAGGATCTCCTTGACCTGCATGATGACTTGAACAGACTCCACAGCCAAGTGAAGCCCATGGTACTGTTCAATCTGATGCACCCTTTCCTGGACCCAGTGTTTTTTATCTGACTCGTTAAGATTGCACATGATGTCCAAATCCATTGCCAGTTTTTCATACTTGCCCTTGTAGTCATTGAAGAGGGAATCAACCTTTTTAAGCCTGAGATGGCCAGACCTCAGATCGTTGTAGATGTTTTTGTATTCAAAGTAGCAAGGGAGAAAAATACCTTTGGTTACCTCTTTTGGTGTTACCAAGGTATCCAATCTATAATCAAAGTTTTTGGTGTGTTTCTCCCACAAAATGTTGAATATGTGGCTGTCTCCGTTCGTATACCAAACATCAGCCATCAGCCTCATGTCCGGATCAAGATCAAAATACGTAACCACACCGTGCATTTGGGAGGAGAGCTGCTCAAAGGGATGAACCTTCATGAACTGGTCCAAGGTCATGTCCTCAATTTTGGTCAATTTCTCTTCCATGTCCCCAAAATGAACTGCAATGTCGATAACACATAAAACCAATTAAAAAAAGGTTCCACATGCTATTACAATCAATTCTCTCAGTGTTTGCTTCTCTCGCTGTCACACTGACATGCACAAACCTGTGATGAGTCCCTTCAGTTTGCGGCTCATTGTGAGGAGGATTTCCACCAACTCTTTCTCATGGTTGACAGCTTCAGCCTCCTCCTGCCTGAAATCCAGCAGCTTCTCCAGGGAGGGACGGCTCTTGCATTTCTCATTCACAGCTAGACAATCTGCATTGAGATCCAAACAAGCATTTCATAGCTATCAATCTCACTGTATTTTAGCCACTGATCACAACCGTTTGAGGATACACACCCACAGAACACAAGAGAACAACCAGTTGAGGACAACCATAGAACCTTCCATTACCTAACGTCATCAGCTCTATAAAAAGGTCTCTATGTCCCAAGATGTCATTGAGCAGTTTGATCGGTATGCTTCCACTGATTAGCTGGTTACAAATGGCTTTGAAGGAGGAGATCGCTTCTGAGATTATGACCTTGGTGTCTCCAGAGAGCTGCTCAATGAGTTCTTTATCAGCCCCTAAATGGCACCAAAAGAATGACACAGTGATTTATGGAGTGCTTGAATGGACAATGTTCTTTTATACAGCCACATGATGGTAGGCCAATTTAAGTACCATATAGTTCAAATATATTCTTGGCTATAGTCCAAGTCAGGAGGTGTTGAAGGACCACTTCATCTTTTGCCTTTTTTCCATGGTTATCTCTTGGCCAGGTTTTCTGGATTATGGCTGAGATGAGTTTTCCAAATTTCCTGTTAATCTTGAACGTAAAAAGTTTTCCCTCCAACTTGCTCTGTGGGAGAAAGAAAATTCAAATTAAGTCAGTTCAAGATTACTTTCCATTTGTAAATCAGGTCCAAAGGCCTTGAATGGAATCATTATTCATGAAGAAAGCAATTTTTATACAAGATTGTTCTATGCAAAAGCCTATAAGCATTAGGCCTTAGCCAGATCCTTCCACAGGATCAAATGGCTGGCACATAGTGCTTGGCATCACTGTACAAATTCAATTCTAAACTGGGCTAAATCATAAGGTACAAAGATATCCATTTGATCTACTTGATTGGTACACATACCTGGCACAATGAGGGCACAGCTGCAATAGCACATTTCTCAATAGTACAAGTCACACGAGGAGAACAGTTATCCAGTTCCTCCATCTTTGAACAGTAGATTTCGATTTGATCCAAGGAGGACATCTAAAAATGTGATTTAAATAAAGACATGAGACATCTTCAATGGAAATGAAAGCAGTAATCAATGCTCCTTGTAGCACTTTCACACCTGTTTAAGTTTTCCTTCTAAATCCATACAGAGAGTTTGTCTCCATTTCTCAGTGAAATCTGCATTTACAAAACTGAAAGAGATGATGTCATTCCACATCTGTGAATCATAACCAACAAAGAAATTATGGTTAGCAAACGAATGTCCATAAAACAAGTTCAGTTGTTATACCTTTACTTTTTAATCTGACTAAAACTTTGCGTCAACATGAAGCAATTACTACTGTTCAAAAGTTTGGGGTCACTTAGGAACGTCCTTGTTTTCCATGAAAACACACATGAAATTAGTTTGAATAGGAAATGTCGCAAAATGAATAGGAAAAAGGAAATAATGATTTTTTATTGAAATAATAATGCTTTCGTCAAAGAATACTCTATTTGCAGCACCTTGTAGAGCTTTGGCATTCTAGTTGCCAATTTTTTGAGGTAATCTGAAGAGATTTCACCTCATGTTTCCTGAAGCACCTTCCACAAGTTGGATTGGCTTGATGGGCACTTCTTACCATACAGTCAAGCTGCTCCCACAGCAGCTTAATAGGATTGAGATCCAGTGACTGTGCCTGCCACTCCATTACAGACAGAATACCAGCTGCTTCTTCCCTAAATAGTTCTTACATAGTTTGGAAGTGCTTTGGGTCATTGTCCTGTTGTAGGAGGAAATTGGCTCCAATCAAACGCCGTCCACAGGGAATGACATGGCGTTGCAAAATGCAGTGATAGCATTCTTTCTTCAAGATCCCTTTTACCCTGTACAAATCTCCCACTTTAACACCAACAAAGCACCCCCGGACCATCACAATGTCTCCACTGTGCATAACAGATGCCGTAAAGCACTCCTCCAGCATCTTTGGTCTGTATTTTATTAAATCCTGTCTGTACTGTATGATACATTATTAAACTATAATAAACGTTTGAGTAAACTGTATGACCCCACTATAATGTACAGTATTATCAAAGTACACATGACTAATTATCAGCTGCTTTGAGTCAGTTTAAATGTTATTACAAAGAGAGTAATAGCACTGACTTGAGTCTTATTAGTAAAAATATAATTACATTAAAGCATGATTAGACAAATGTTATCGCATTAGCAACGTAGCTTGAGGAAATGCCAAAAAACTGAGTATTTTTTTCACCCTGATCTCTGAAGTGTCTCGCAGCTTGTCTTTGAAGGTTGTACTGAGCCACGATCTGACAACTTCAATTGCTGGTGACAGCAGGCATACATCCTCCGAATGGATAGCGTCTCCTCCCATGTCCATAGTTATCTTAAACAGGGAATAGACATTTTCAAGTAAAAAAGAACAATAAAATAAGTGAACGTTTGAATCAAAGTAAATATTTTAGTTATGCACACAAATCCCCAAGTTTGGATTCTACTCTTAGGAAATAAGCGTAGTGATTAGTTCAAAACAAGACAACCATATCCTTCTGTTTCCACTACTTAACATTTTTAGAAAAGCATTCAAAAGTTAATTCCTACACCGTAAGGCGCAGTGACATCTGGTCCATGATACCTGGTCCATGATCGAAGAAAATAAATGTGTTAAAAAAGCTGCATCAATGCAAAAAATATATAGAAATACAAATTCCAAGCACTTTTACATTTGTATTAAGGTACTTGAACCGAATTAGTGACATGTTGACAACACTACGATGAGTGACTATGTCAAATTATACTATAACACATAGAAATGAATTCTCACCATGCAGTGTTAGCATGTTTGCTAATGCTAATTAGGTGCTCTTGCCATAACTGCTTCAAGCTAAAGTGACAATCTAAGTGAATTTAGCATGTTTATACTATCCTAATTTAAACTACGTAAAATATTTTCAACTATGGCTATTTTAGGCCAATTTGCTTTCTGACAAGTTAACCATAAAACAATATATCTTGAACCATTCAAGCTAGAGACCAAACCAACTTTGTTTAACCTGTTTAGGCAATCCCAAAATGTGTCAAACTTTGTACACTATGACCAAACCAGTTACTGCAATTAGCATGATTAGAGTTAATGAACCATTAAACGGTATCTCTTGATCTGTTCCAAGTAGAGACACCAAAACAACTTTGGGTTTATTTACACAAGAGAGAATAAAACGCTAGATAAAGTTTCTTAGTTAGCATAATCATTTCCACAGATTTTGAATTTGGACTAGCATGTTCGAGACAAACCATTCAGTATTGTGCCTGTCAATCGGCGGAAAATATTGTGATATGCTTGCTCACTGCACAGAAACTTGATAGAGTTCCGACACAATTACCTTCATACTGGCAATCCTCCGGAAAATGTATTGTAATTTAAACAAGCCCTTCGTTTCACATGTTTAAGCAATCCCAACGTATCCCTCTTAAACTTGTATTGACTATATCAATCATTATAACTTAATTATAGCATAATTAGTGTCATTAGTGTCATTAACCCTCTAACGGTATCTCTTGAACTATTTAAGTACAAGATTATAAAACTAACTTTGTTTCACATGTCCCAACTATACTAAGATTTATTGACAATAACCATACTGTTAACCGTTATTTACACAATTAGCTTTAATTAACCCTCTAACGGTATCTCTTGTTAACTATATTTCACATATTTCGGCTATCCCAACTTATCTTTTCTTAAACTGGTGTTGACTATAGACAGACGGGTGACGAATTTAAGGAGAAACCTAAATAAAATAGTGTGGGAATAACAAATGTAAATGTTTCCATACTCCATGATATAATTTAGCAATAAACACCATATCATGCTCTGTGGCATGTATAAAAATGCTGAGCAGGCCCAGTTAACCTTGATTTTGGATCAAGATTAAAAGAGCCACTCTGATCTTTTCAAATGTAATGGCTAGAATGGATTCAGCTCATGTTCAAGATGCCCACCCTGGCAGGATTTGCTTTGACAACTTTGTTAAACTACACACACTGGTTATTTTGTCACTGTGTTTCTGGGGCTAGCTCTGTAAAGTCGGTGCTAACACAGCTACAGAGCACGGCCGGCTAGCCCTAGGCTAAGGGTGGTGCTAGCCCACTTCAAAATATGCAAGTGTGAACACTTGCTTAGCCCTGGGCTTAGGATGCCTTTAGCCCTAGGCTAAGGTGCAGTGTGAACACGCCTAAAGTGGCCTTTGTACAATGAAGCCAATGCAGTGGGAGAGTTAGATAGTGCTGCTAGCTATATCATCTATATTGCCCCATTAAATTACACTTTAAATAGACTCCACACACCCTAGTGAGTAATTCTTATGGAATACCATGTTCCACTGCAGTGTAGTTTTTTTTTATAAAGCAATTGGCATACGCCACTTTCAGGTAGTGTATTTTGCAGTATTTTGTGGCCTCAAACCACATGTCACTTCTGGCTCATTAAATTCAGGGTATCCCAGCTTTAAGAACTGTTAAATGTGAACAAGTTGGCATGCAAATCACATTTACTTCTGTAAATGTATTTTGTGAAACTTTAATCTGATTAAGCAAGGGTGTCATATGCATTCTTTGAAGAAGTGTGAAGAAGGGTGAGTAGGTTTTTGTTGGGCTAAACATGTAGGAAAACCATTCTATATTTCACTTAATTTTTGTAATTATGTGCTTTAGTAGGACAATGACACAGCCTGACATAAGGTCCTGAAATGTGGTTGTTTACAAGGGAATTTAGTTTTTAATATTGATGCTGTAAAAGAGAATGGTCAAGTTATCAAGTTGTTTTTGTAATATGTACACATTCTCAAAAACGTCACCGATTAAATAAAGGTAATGTTAATATAATATCCATATACCTTAGACTGGAAAAAGTTTGATACCGAGACCAGCAGGCTCATACAGTTTACAGCTATGTCTGTAAATTTTGAAGATTTGATTCCTTTGCAGATCTTCTCAAGCAGTTCCACTGTTTTTTCCAAGCACTCACTCCCATAACCATCATTGAAACAACTGCAAAAAGATGTGTATTTTTCAACTGTTAAAATAAACACCCAATTGACAATCACACACATAAAAACATGCTATTTTGACACGTATATGTCATTTACCTGTACTTTTGCTCTTTAAGATGGTTTTGAATATGTGAAAGAGTGGCAGTGAAATTCTGTAAGGCAAAAAAAAAAACATTAATGTTAGTACAAACTTGAAGTAAATTTTGCACATTTATTTTATAATAACTTACAGTAATGATTGAACTTACTCTGTCATTCTTTGAGGATATTGGCACAGGAGCTTTAATAGTAAAAACATGAAGCATGTCCAGGAGTTCAACTCTGATGTTGGAGCTGTATTCTACCAAATTCTCTACTGCCAGTAGCCACATCCAGGAACGGGCCACTAGTCTGTCCATCTCAGCTAAATATCCATTGGCTTTAATGAGATCCAACATTACCCTAAAAAATATATAGTAACGGTTATTAGCTAGCAACATTGGAAGATGACTTTACCAAACTAAGGAAAGGATGACCTTTTATCAAGTAATATTATCAATACAATTTAAACTTGATGAATTCAGTAGGTCTAAATCAAGATTGAAATAAAAAGTCTATGCTAATTATTTTGTTTTTTTACTCCCTGAATTAACTGACTTTAAATGTAATTGACAGCAACCCTGACAGTCCAATAAACATCAGTAGAAATGAAGGTGGAGATGGTACCTGCTGTTCAGTTCTGTGTTGTTCTCTTTGATTCGTAGACCCGCCCAACTAGTGTTTCTAGCCTTGACTGTGAAAGGGACTGGTTCAAAGGGCTTTGAGGAACCATTGAGAAGATCAAGCATGGGAATCACTAGAATCCTCTCCTCCTTCGCGATGCCCATTAGACTCACCAACAGATCTGGCAAGCTGTTTTGGAGAGAAGTGTAGAGGCTTGTCACTCCCCAAAAAGAACGAAACCCTTGTTTTTGTTAACAAACACGTGAATCTCGTGATTGACCGGCATTGTCAGAACTGGATCCTAATCCTTTCTGGGACTCAGACTAAATTACCAGGGTTAAGTTCCTCAAGGACTGCCAGTATACAGGCAGCAAGCTCTATTGTCATGCCTCAGTCAGAGACCTCTTTGTTAATTGTTAACGGTGGCCGATAGTTGGCACCTGTTTCGTTGTGATCTTTTCTGGACATTCCGTTACGCTAGACTGAGAAATAGTTTTCTTGGGATATCCATAAAGGCCCATCTTGTTTTGTTGCAAAGAAAATCCAAATATAAAAATATCAACGAATAGCTGACTGTCCTTTCATCACACTCATGTATTATTCTGCCCATCCCACTGTTCATTTTTGGGTAGGGTCAACCCGACTTCACAATAGGTATATATTATAATTTGTTCTCAGACACCCGTGACCCATTCAAATCCTTCAGTGACCCAAATGTGTGTTGAGAACCACTGCCAATGAATTATTTGAGTTGTCACTGTTAAGAAACTACAATGTTAAAACTATATTGTGTTCTCACTTCCTGAGACTTTCGATGGGTTGTGTAAATTCCATCCAATACTGCAGGAACTCGTCTCTGGGCAAGTTGGGCAAGCAGAGAGCCTTACAGAGACCAGCGACCTCTGCTTGATCTAGTTGGATACTATGTTGTTTGCACACAAGCATCATGATCACAGCGGCCTTTACAGGGTCCTGAATGACGGCGCTCTTATCATTCCCTTCCTTCAGCAGCTGAGGAACCACGCTCTCCAGCATGAAATGTTTCAGCAGTTTTTGAATCTTGGAATAAACAAAATTATAGAAGACATTTTAGAAGACATTTGTAGACTGCAATATATTTCTTTCCTGTAAAATTTCTTTGCATCTTATTTATTAATAATTTGGTATAATTTGGTATAACAGGTGTTTTTTCTGAATGCGATATGCTGGTTTAACACTTATTTAATACACATACATGTTCATTTGTTGGCCCATTCATTTGTTTTGTTTTTTTCTTGTTTTTGCCTTCATTCAACAAGGTTTTCCCGTAAGTCTGGTTAAACTGAACCAGCTGTTTCATGAAACTGTTGAGTTGATAGTCATTCCAGCTGTGAAGCAGTTCAAAAATAGTCTGAAGCATAATCTTCCCTGCAATTTCTCTTCTGGGAATGTTCTTTGATGGTGATGCACAGATTATATCATACTGATGCCAGTCCCCTAAGGAGGGTTGAAAAACAACAAACATTTCAACAAAACAAATAAGTGGTTTGATTTTAGACCAGTGTGATCATTTGTATTTGTGTGAGATCATGTTGCTAGTTTTTTATGTGATGAGCAGTGTGACAGGGTTCATTCAAAGTTGGCCATTGCAATAGAGAACCGTTCTCACCTTCCTCTATAAGGACCCTGGACTTTCCAGAAAGACATAACATTCGGGTTGGAGGGGTAGAATCAATGTACTCATATGCATACTTTGCCCTTTTCTCATTGTAGACAAGGTACTTGTATGGTATGGACACATTAGATTGGTCAGTGTTCAGTATTCCTTCCACTAAGACTCCATGGTCTCCAAGTTCCCTGCAGCGGAAGGAGGTAAATATGTAAATCAATTTAAATATATGTACATAGTGCATTGTTTTACACATACAATGTAACACTCTGCTTATTTTGTTTTGCAAATAAGCAAACATTGTAGTAATTTGGAGCACTAGCTAGATTTCGATAAATTGTTTATGGTGACATTTAGAAAGCAATTCAGGCATCCTTGAAAGTCAGTAGAGTCATTGTCCTGAAATGAACTATGACTTGTTTTACAGGTCTATAGACTGGACTGGATCGATCCGGCGGGCGAACTTGCGCTGCTTACAGTGATTCAGCATCTCAGAGCGGCCGCACCCAGAGAGAAGAACTTTCCATTCCAGAAAGTGCACTAGCAGGAGGAACGCAATGAGAGTCTGGAATATTGTGTAAAGGGTTAGGGAGGATAGCTCCACCTGGGCACAGCCAACCAAACCTGATTGAGTGGCTATAAGGGGGGGACTTAAATGCAGAGGGAGAGAGGAAAGAAGACAATCTGAAGCTAAGTGTATTGTGTGTTTTTCCCTACTCTTCTACAGAGGTAGATAATTAAGACTTTTTGTGACCAGATGTGTCAGGGCACGAAGACAAAGTGCGTTTCAGCTTCCAGCCAGCAGATTCCATTATGATTTGTAGCAAAAAAGGACAGGAAAATATTGTCATGCAAGATTATCTCATCGAAAATGGAATGATCACTCTATTTCTATGGATTGGACAGTGGCAACAAGGGTTATTTCTTTTTGGTAAAGGATTAAATACATACTGGATGATTTAACTTAACAGAAACAGGACAAACCACCAAACACTGTTGAACATACTGCAGAGCAGATACGCACATACAGTATAGCAAACCCACTTTTTTGCTGATAGCTCAACTGCACAGGATTCCCAGGTTCCTGTTTCCTGCCCTGCCCATATGAAAATGCGGTCTTCCTTCAGGTCAAGGTTGAATTCCATTGAGAGGATTGCGTGAAAATGGATTTTCAGTCTCCCTTTTGATGTCACCTGTGTTTGCTCTGTGACTGTCCTAAAATAAAAACCAACAAGAAAAATCTAATGAATAAAGTCTAATCGCAGTGCATGTACACAGGTTTAGAACTGGGGAACAAAATTTCAATCGAACACTGAATGAATACCTTTTTGGCGGTGGACAAGGATACTTTTCATCCTTTGCTTCATGGGCAATTTGGTCAACCTCCATGAGGTCCTCCTCTTGGTCAACACTGGAGCCTATTCTCTCTGTCTGTTCAGTAAAGTAAAATGTATTAAAAAACACGTAAACATGTTAATAGTTAATACTTAGTTCAACTTGATCAAACAGGAAATCCTCAAAAAATCTAGTAGCTATAAATACCTCTAAGGCAACTGTCCTGAAATAGGAACAAACACAAAAGAAACATGTATGAATAATGTCTAATGATGGAAGTGAGCAGAAATTGCATTGGTAAATATGATTTCAAATTGAGAGACTTCTGATTAGCAGGACACCTTTTTGGTCCAGCTGAAGTTTCAGCACCATCCTTTGTGTGGTCCTTCAGATCCCTCTTAAACTCTGGACTTGTTAGTGACAAGGGGACAGCTTCAACCTCATGGGTCGAATCTTCGACCTCCATGGGCTCCACCTGTTGGTCAACACTGGAACCTATGCCCTCTGTCTGTTCAGTAAAACATGTAATCAAACATTTTAATGACATTTAACTGCACCTGAAAAAGAAACCCAATGACCCAAGAGATCCCTCAGTTCTATTGTCAAATTGTAATGGGTCTATATGTTAAAATGATTCAAACACAACCATCCTATTGTCAAGTACCTCTGATCCAACCAAGGCTGTCCTGAAATTGAAACAAACAAAAAAGATTGGATAAAATATTTAAGATGAAGTGAGCAAGAACTGTACTGGTAAAGGTAATTTATAATATATAGGTAAGAGCGTTAAAGGAGGTGCATTTGTGTCATTTTGTCGAGAACAAAATCTTGTTCTTTTCAATCAAATAGAATTGTTCTGAAAATAAAAATGAGGCTTAAAGATTTCTAATAAGATTTTTAAATCAAATATTTTGTAATAGAGCGCAAAAAGTTTTTTTTGAGAAGCAATAATGTATTTTAAAACAAACAAATTTAATAACCACCCTCTATTTTGACTAGACTGCCCTCTTCGCTTGAGGTGATTTTCTGGATTTGTTTTTGTTGAAACACTAGCTCTTTGTTTGCACTTTTGACCAAACAGCTGTTGGCGGGCTTTATTGGGAGGTGTGGATGAGGCTTTTCCATTGGTCAGCCGTTTTTTGAGTGTCAGTTTGGCAATACTGTTCAGCCTTTCTTTCGACATAAATGAAGTCATAGTGGACACCTACTATGAAGTTGTACCTACGAGCATCTCAGGTAAGCAGCACTGAGCTTTCTTCCATCCAATTTCTACATTGCTTGTAGTAAAGCATCAACAATTCAGTGTTGGTTCATTACGTTCTAGTATATTACATACATTCCGTATAAGACAATAATATAATATATATATACAGCTCAGGAAAAAATTAAGAGACCACTACCCCTTTATCTTTCATTTCCAAAAAACCTGAAAAGGAAAGTTTTGAGTGAGGAACAGAAGGGTTAAAATTAAGAGACCACTGCAAATTGACTGCTCCTCATTCAAAACGTTCCTTTTAAATTTTTTTGGAAAGGAAAGAAAAAGGTGCAGTGGTCTCTTAACTTGTTCCGGAGCTGTATATAACCACACTGAGTGCAATTGTGAGTATTACAGTAGGCCTATGTCTCATTCGCTAATGGAAACGCAGTAATATTTTGCTGCAAAAAAAGATAACCGTTACACTATCATGAAATATTATCATATCGACTATTAAACAAATAGGTAATGGACTGCTTATGAGTTGCCATGAATGAAAGTTAGATGAATTCAGCTGAAAATGGCGAGAACAGGTGTTCGTAGCTAAATGCTTTTGGTTACTGAAAGAAGAAGAATTGCATGATTTATTATTCCACGGTATGTATGCATGTAATATAGTGGAATGTTATGAACTGACACTGAATCGTAGGAGCTAACCACTAGCGATGTAGAAGTTTGATGTTGAAGTTGGACGGAAGAACGCCCTGTCCTATTTCTGGTGGATTTTCAAAGTAAGCACCCGAGCATTATTTTTGGGGTACTATAGGCTATATCAAAACCCCTTGGAAAGTAAAAGAGGAGGGGTTTCCACGATTCTCTCGTCTTTTCATTTGACAAAAAAGTCAGTTATCTTCACTTATATCAATAGTTATTGCATCAACATCATTCGATTACGAAAGTAAAACGAACATTAAAAAACGAACATGAAATAGCTTTGGCAGTATAAAGTTCATCCTCAGACTCTCTAGAATGGGCTCAGTTCTTATGACTATTCCAAGTAGTAGTATTACTGGCTTGTAAGCTATTAAAATGGTCAGTGGCAAAAGCCATACAGTTCATAGATGCTATTTGTGGTGGAAGTAAACTTCATAAGAAACGTTAAGTCAGTTTATCACAATGCTTTATGATGTCTAGCTAAATATTCAAACATGGCATGATTTTAATGTGCAACAAAATGATATGTTGATACGCAATTTTATGATGAGGTCATGTGTTACAATCAGTTCCAGTACTGGCATACTAGCTTACTATATACTAAACAGTACATACTTCATCAACCACATATGCGATTTGAGATTCAGCCACAATCCTTCGTAGGTGTCTGCTATGACTTCATTTGTGTCGGAAAGAAAAGCTGAACATTATTGGTTGTAGCCAAACGGACAAAATATGGCTAACCAATGGAGAAGCATCATCCACACCTCACACTAAAGCCCGCCCACAGCTGTGGCAGTATAGCCAAAATGGAGGGTTGTTGATAGTGAAATTTTATTGGGGTTTTGTTTTCAAATCTATTTTTTGTTCTCCAAATATTGTTTTTGCGCTCTTTTACACGATCTGGTGTCACTATCAGCTCCTGAAAGCAGTAGCCGATTCCATTGCAAGATGTATTTAATAACTAAATATTTGATTGCTAAAACATTGTTTTACTCTGAAACCTTCCTTTTACTTTCATAACAATGATTTTTGATTGAATAGAAAAAGCTTTTGCTCTTGAGAAAAAAAACACAAACGTGCCTCCATAGACTGGCAAAATGTTTTATATACCTTTCTAAACATGCTACAGCCGGAGCTGCAGAGTCATTATATGTGTTGTCCTTCATTTCCATCTTAAAACATGGACTTGCTGGTGAAAAGGAGGCAACTGCTTTCCCATGGGCAGACTGATCAACATCCATGAGTGGGTCAACACTGGAGCTGCCTATGGTCTCTATAGTCTGTTCAGTGAAGTTACATATATTTTAAAAAGTTAACACGTAAATACCGCTCAACAAGAAATCAAAAGGACCAAATAGATTGCCCTCAAAATGACTGACATTCTTCCAACCAAAAAGCTACAATACAGTACCTTTTGAGAACCAAAGGCTGTATCCTTAACAATTGCAGTAGTTGAGTCCTGGCCTTGTAGATCAGCTTTCAGTTTGGGTTGGCTATTCTGGTTAACAATCTGGTTTTTAGCACTTTTGTCCAAGGTTGCCATATCTTTCTTTCCCTTCTTTGCAGCCTTCTTTGCAGCCTTTTTCTTAGCAGTGTTTTGATGTTTTTGGTCCTTTGACTGACGAGCAGAGCTGGAAAACTTTTCCCCAGAGTCTTGCATAGCAATAGAGCCTTTTACAGTGGACTTAGATGCCTGTTCTGCAGGTGATTGAGGAATGTCACCCTGCCCAATGTCCTTGTCACCTAGTTCCACTACTGACTGGCTCTCTGCCATAGGCTCTGACAAAGTCAAATATTGTCCATTGTCAGACATGATAAAAGATGGTCTGACTATTGGCTAATGGTGCATCGGCAAGTAACTGAAAAAGGTTGGGAGACACTGCAATAGAGCATCTTTGGGATGTGGTGGAACGGGAGCTTCGTGCCCTGGATGTGCATCCCACAAATCTCCATCAACTGCAAGATGCTATCCTATCAATATGGGCCAACATTTCTAAAGAATGCTTTCAGCACCTTGTTGAATCAATGTCACGTAGAATTAAGGCAGTTCTGAAGGCAAAAGGGGATCAAACACAGTATTAGTATGGTGTTCCTAATAATCCTTTAGGTGAGTGTATATACGTGCTCAACCCTGCTCTCTCTACAACATCCTGCCACCTCTTCCACATTTCCAATTCAACATTTTGCCCACACATGTTGGACTATACAGCTTAACCTGAAGATTGTGCACTCATGAAAGGGATTATCCGCTAACGCAGTGACACTAACAGTGTATACTTCTTTAAATAGCTTCACAGATTGACTCATAGAAGAACTTCACAGTTGTATTCCCTGAGTGGCCGAGTAATCTTTTGTCTTTGGCTGTGCAGTCCAATATGTGCTGTATATTTAGTATATACTGATTTGTACAGTTAATGCATAGATTTTTTACATTTTATTTTTATTCATCAAAAATAATTATAGTTTAGAATAATTTAATAACATTGCTTAGCATTAGCTATTCTAAGTTTGTAACTGAAAAAAATATATCGTATGTCATAGCTTGAAAATATAGACTTTTATCTTGAAATCGATACTAGAAGAGGCGAGGAATCATCTACTGTGGCTAACGGCTATTGTAGCTACCTTGTTGTAGCTCAGATGAAACTTGCAGATAACTGTGTTGGAAATGACGTCACATCAACATGAACTTTTAAAACAATAATAATATAATAACTTTCAACCTACTAGACCAGACCTGGGTAAGATAAGGCCCCCGGGCCGGATCCGGCCCGCTGAGTCATTCTATCCGGCCCGCGATACATCCAAAACTTCTAAAATAATAAAAAATAAAAGATACCTGACGAGGTCCACAGATTATGTTACTTTATTTACTGTTGCATATTTATTTATTTTCAAATTAAAAGTCCCGTGGCACTCACAGTAATAAGTACAGCAGTAAATACCTTAAAGTTGAAACAAGGTATTTGCGTTGCTATGATACGGACCAGCACCACAATCCACGCGCGGATGTTATCATTTGTTATCATTTATACGTAATTGATGGCTAGCGATCTCTGGAAATGAGCCCAATAAAAAACTATTGACAAGAAAATGTTTATTTGCAGATGTCGCAGGTAAAGCAACTTGCTTAATATGTTAAGCTAACGTCACAGTTTTTAAAGAGTACAGTTTGCAGAGGCGCTTCCAGAGCAAGCATGCAGCGATATACAAAAACTGTCACCCGATGCTACAATTCAACAAGTCCAAGCGCAGATGCAGCCTCACTGATGAACATCTTGCAGCAGTACCGCACACTGCTTCAACAGAACCGCACACTTCTTCAACCGAAATTACTCCTGACTTCACCTCACTTGACAACGCCCATACGAGGCTCTCCTGTTCATATTGAGTGAGTAGCCCTAAAAGTTGATTTCTTGAATCTGGGCTGCTGGAATCGCTGTCGTAAAGGCACGTAGTACAAAAAATAAACTGTATGTAGTTAGATGACGGCAATAATACCAACATTTGCTTTGAGTGAAAATCTTCAGAAGTGATTTCATAGACTTATGTCTGCCATAATAACTATTATACCTATATAACTGTTATACACTATACCTACGTAGCTTACTCTGTTGAGTTGAAAGTTAAGTTTTAAGGCAAATATATGTGCAAATAAGTCATTTAAGTTCCAGTATGAAAACGGTGTTGCATGGGAAATAAATATGCAGAAATATATGCAAGTTAACGGAGTAAGTTATGTTGTGTATTTTTTAGGTGGTTAAAAAAGTAATCTGGCCCACGATGCTCTCTGGCATTTTCAGTTTGGCCCCCCAGTGAAAAATATTGCCCACCCCTGTACTAGACAGTCAAGTCATGCCTTATCGCGCTATTATTTAATTTATGGCTACAGTATGTTTCTTATTCTGTTGAATGTAACTTACCAGCCAGTCTTCATCTAAGGTATGCGCTTTCTAGTTGTGAGAATGGTTTACGAGGAACAGAACAACAGAATGGTAGTAATAGTTCTGTGTCATAGCCGTTCATAGCTTGCAGGCTCCTTCAGACGTAGCATACGCGCCGCCTAGCACAGCTGACTGTCAGCCAATGGCGTTCACGTTTTGATAATGCGCTATGTCGCAGAACCAATGGTATAGTCAGCTTATCAGTCGAGAAATTGCTTATTGTCGTCTAAAACACGGATTGTCATGATTCCAAAACCATACTAAATTACAAAGAACCTCAGATCTCAGAAAATATTTCAAACGTAGGGCTTATACAATTAATATAAAATGAATATAAAAAATGTCTACTTAGCAAACCAGAATCCTATCATAGCTGTTTCCTGTAAACCACCTGACTTCTTAGAACAGGCTTTCACTTTGAGTTTCTTTATGGTCTGATTGCTAGTGTAAATAAAGACGTTTCTTTACTGTCATGGAATGCGCTGTAAAGGACATCGCTATCATCAATTGTGCTCTAATTTCTATGTATTTGTATTTATTTTTTAAGCCTCTTCTCATTGATATCAGCGTGCAATGTCTGCTGTGTGAGTGTAATAAAAACGCAATCACAACCATATTTTACAAGCAGTTATGGATATTGAAAATAAATTACTGGATATAGTGAGATCCCAGAAAATGTAGCTTGCATTTTCATTGCAAGCTAATATAATGAGCCAAAGATGATTAACTTGTAGCAGTGTGAGACACAATAGTATAAAAACATAAATACTTAAATTAGTAATAATTACTCAATAGAAAAGGCTAATCTTTTATATAAGCATAGAACAGCATTAAAATAGCAAGCACAGTTTCAGGTCAGAGTTCTTACTACAGTCATTTTACAAGTAGATGTGTTTAGTGCATGCAGAGTGACATTAATCAAGTATTAAGAAGAAATCCAACATGAAATTGTCTCAGAGAGGCTAGTTTGCTTCTTTTTTTTTTTTACTTCAGACAGCCTTTAACATCAGACAGCTTTTCGGAAAAGTGTCTGGAACATACTTGACTACACAATGTTAGACTATTATTTCTGAAAACACAAACGTATCTCTTCAATGAAGGGCTGATTGTAGCAACCATCAACCCCAAGTGGTTTCCAATGGGGAAAACCCTAACGGATGAATTTGGTGATGACAATGCCTCTACTTCCTTACCTGGTGTTGCAAGACTCTGCATCTTTCTCCCGGACTCACTAAATAAAACGACAATGAAAATGTGAAACAGGGAAGGTTGGTGTGGACAAAGAAACTACCTTGTTCTATGGCCCAATTACATACAACCATTGATCACACCCAAATAGACAAGTACAGCTTACACATCTTTCTCAGGGAATGTACCCTCTTTAGAGAGTGGATTGACACATTAAACAATATGGTTGTATTTATGGAAACAGATTAAGCCTAGTCCTGGAGTAGAAAATCCAGCTCAATAGAGATAAATATATGCCAAAATATATAATTCAAACCGTGCAGTATGTATGAGTACGTTTCGAGAATTGAATTAAAAACATGTATTCTTACAAATTCAGGAACGTTAATTGCCTAATACAGGCTGCATAAAAACCCTTCTTGTCATGCTGTGAGTTTAAATAACAACCACAGGAGGGAGACAGTGTACCACAATAACTAAACCTTAGATTGCTCCAGCATATATTTGACCCATTCCTGTTCTTTAAGATCCAGCTTGCTGACGTGTGAAACCGGCTTGTGTAGCCTGAGAGAAATCTGAGGATTTTTAAAAGTGTGAATCAGAAGTTAAATGGATCCTAATACAGAATAGCAAGATAACTTTGGGTATGCCAGACATTAATGTTTTTTTAGTCAGGCCTGAACAAACATAAAGGTTAGTAAGTTATTTACTATCTATACTGTACTTCTCATAGATAACTTTTTGAATTACATTTTGTGTAAAAGTACAATATTAATTATTATTTACTTCATTTTTTATTAAATGTTTGTTGCATTGCTGAGTGGGATTTAATTGGATTTAATAGTGATGTATTTTGTCAACGATTGACACACATGACGCTGTAATGTCGAAGTGGTAGTACGATTCATTTGTTTTCTATGAGACATTTGGAAACGCAGCCTAGAGCTTTGTAGACCAGGGGCCATATTCACAAAACATCTTAAGGCTAAAAGTACAATTAGGTCCGTAAATATACGGACACTGACACAATATTCATAATGTTTGCTTTGTACGCCACCACAATGGATTTGAAATTAAACAAAAAAGATGAAATTGAAGTGCATACTTTCAGCTTTAATTCAAAGGGTTTAACAAATATATTGTATGAAATGTTTTGGCATTGGAACCATTTTCATACACAGTCCCCTTATTTCAGGGGCCCAAATGTAATTGGACAAATTAACACAATCATAAATAAAATGTTCATTTTTAATACTTTGTCGAGAGTCCTTTGCAGGCAATGACTGCTTACGTCTGGAACGCATGGACATCACCAAACGTTTCCTCCTGTGTGATGCTTTGCCAGGCCTTTACTGCAGCTGTCTTCAGTTGTTGTTTGTTCATGGGTCTTCCTGCCTTAAGTTTTGTCTTCAGCAAGTGCAATGCATGCTCAATCGGTTTGAAATCAGGTGATTGACTCAGCCATTGCAGAATATTTCCACTAATTTGCCTTAAAAAACTCCTGGGTTGCTTTCACAGAGTTTTGGGTCATTGTCTATCTTTAAAGTGAATCGCCGTCCAATCAACTTGAATTTGGCTGAATCTGAGCAGGCAATATATCCCTATAGACCCCAGAATTCATCCAGCTGCTTCTGTCTTCTGTCACATCAACAACAAACAATAGTGACCCAGTGCCATTGGAAGCCATGCATGGCCATGCCATCACACTGCCTCCACCATGTTTTACAGATTATATGGTATGCTTCAGATCATGAGCCGTTCCAAGCCTTCTCCATACTTTTATCCTCCCATCATTCTGGTACTGGTTGATCTTAGTCTCACCTGTCCAAAGAAATATGTTCCAAAACGGGGCTGGCTTTTTTAGATGTTTTTTGGCAGAGTCTAATCTGGCCTTTAAATTATTGAAGCTTATGAATGGTTTGCACCTTGTGGTGAGCCCTCTGTATTTGCTCTTGTGAAGTCTTCTCTTCATGGTAGACTTGTAGCTGTAATTCCTAAACCCTTCCTCCAGTTTGGACGTGCAACCTGTGTCAGTGTTCCAGACCTATTTCCGGACCTAACTGTAACTCCTGACATGCTGATTTAGGAGAAAATCTTAAAAATAATGGGTGTGTCAGTCCTAATTTTAGGACTCCTACATTTTTGGTCTAAGAGTATTTCACAAAGCGTTTTAGCATTAAAACTAGCTCCTAAATTTGTGAAAGGTTAGGAGTAGTCAAGAGGACTCTAAAGTCTCTAAGACCAAATCACAAACAATCCTAAAAGGGCTGCCACCTCATAATCAGGGCGATATTTTTGCTTAGATTAGATTCAACTTTATTGTCATTGAACAGTACAAGTACAGTAAAATGAAATGCAGTTAGCATCTAACCGGAAGTGCAAATAGAGAAGGGCAGAACATTTTCAGGTATGTATTTGTATATTACAGTGGAACGTATAGATGTGCAATGAAAGCAAATGCAGTACAAACGGCAATATTAAATGTGCAATTAAGGCAAATAGAGGATGGCAGAAAATGTGTACCTATGATGAAAATTACAGGCCTCTCTCATCTTTTTGAGTGGGAGAACTTGCACAATTGGTGGCTGACTAAATACTTTTTTGCCCCTGTAAGTCACTGTAAGTATAGTGTAGTGGGATAAATAGTTGTGCAGGTACAAATAGCAAATGGCATTCTAGATGTGCAATCAAATCAAATTGAAGGAGTAAGGTAGCATGTGCAACTGAAATGCAGGGATAGCTGTTGTGAGGTTCCTGAGGTAGACACGTACCTGTAACAACTGACTTTAAAAGGCTGTGTCAGAGTAGTACAAAGGTATTACAATAAGGTCCTGAGAGGCTGGGGGGGGGGCGGGGGGGGGGGGGGTCAAGGTTAGTGATGGGTCACAGAGTTCAGCAGGGTTACAGTAGGAAAGAAAGTGTTCCTGAGCCTGCTGGTGCAGGAACGAAGAGACCTGTACCACCTGCCTGATGGAAGGAGGGCAAACAGTTGGTGGCATAGATGTGAAGGGTCCCTGATGACACAGCGCGCCCTGTGAAGACAGCTCTTGCGCAGGAGTTCTGCGATAGCAGGAAGCTGGGCACCAGTGATGTGCTGGGTAGTTTTCACCACCTGTTGCAGGGCCTTCCGGTCGGCTACGGAGCAAACGCTAAATCACACTGTGGCGCAGATAGTCAGAATGCTCTCAACTGTGCAGCGATAGAAGTTCACAAGGATCTTTGAGAATCATTTAAAAACACTGAGCTTTTAAAAAGGTATCACCTTAATCGCAAGTGTATTATCATCATAATAGAGCTAGTCAGGGATGCAGTCACTTCACCAACAAACAGAAACAACTCAATAACATCGGAGACCAAAGCTCTTAGCTAAGAACTTTCACTGCTGTTTGGGAGTCCTCCTAGTGGTAAAATGAAATGTTCCATGAATACGGCCCCTGGATTGTTTATTCATTATATAAATGACTGTTAGTTGTAATTGAGCATGGTTGCCTTCGGATGGGGTCATAGTGTCTATAAAACACCCTGTCTCTTTCCCTACTACCCTGCTGTAGTATTGTGCCGTGGGACTAGGGTCAGTCGGTTCTGTCTTAATTGTTTCCGTTGCATTAGTTATTGTGACGGGGAATGAGGTCGGACTGAAAAAAATGCTGAGGTATACTTTTGAATCCAAGGAATGTTATCTCAAATTTTTCTGGTTTCCTGTTTGACTGTATGAGGACCCAAGCTCTTGGACCAAGCCTCAGGACTACTTGGCCTGATGACTCCTGGCAGTCCCTGCCCAAAGTCATCTGGTTATGTTCCAGATCGAGCTGCTGCCTGATAATTCCTGCTGCCACTTCCCACAGCCCACCCGGTCTTCCCTGTATACCTGGTTCTGCAGTTGATCTGGATTCCATTTAAAGACTACTAGCTAGTATTTCTTATTCACTGTCCATCAATTCTTGTTGTTCCTTGCTCTTTGGGGTTTTAGGCTGGGTAAAAGCACTTTGTAACAACTGCTGATATAAAAACAGCTTCAAGAAATACATTGAAGTAACAATTACAGTAGTGACTGTTGGTCTTGGAATAAGTAGTAGTATTTATTGAAAGTGCTAATCAAAATGGAAATAGAAGTTACCAGTGTCTATTGAAAAAGTATCTGCTGTAGTAAGCACTAGTTGGTTTAAATTATGACTAGTCAGTTTCAGGAAATACAAACATTAAAGTTGTCTGCCATAATATAATGACCACACATTCTATATGCATTTGTGTAAAGAAGCTCCTGTACATAATTCAATATGTCAAAATAGGTCAATGAAGCAAGCTCAATGTTTGACGTCTTTTTAAAGTACTCTCCTTCTATGATATAATGTGAAAATACTTTAATGGTTGTTTTGACAGTAGTTCAGTTGGATCTGGATTATGTAAAATATTGTTCAGGCCTAGTCGTTAAGTATACATGGTTAATGATCACATAAAGATTGACTGCAAGTTTGTTTATCAGAATCTTCATTTTCAGTATAAGGGGACCTGCAGGTTTGATTTTGAAATAGCATTTGTGTCAATTTAGTGTTGGCTATCTGTGAAAATATCAATAATGTACCACTCCAGTCATTCCCAACAAAGATTACCATGGTATTTTTTTAGTTACAAAACCTCAAAAGTGATATGTTTAAAACTGAGCTTGAAGACCGCTTTCAATGGCAATTCCTGATGCAATATAGACCTTTTGAACAGAGAATGTTTATTCTATACCAGGGTATTCAACTCTTACCCTACGAGGTCTGGAGCATACAGGTTTTCTGTTCTACCTCATCATTTTTTTCTGTGTAATTTTTGGGTGTTTTGGACAGGAGCCATTGAGCTTGGTGGAGAATGTCACTTCTAGCCCAGGGGTCAGGCGGATGGCCATGCAATAGGCCAGCACCGTCCAGGTTTGGGGGTTAGCAATCAAATACGGTTCCGTTGTCTTTGTCTCTGGTGACTCCTTGTTGTGGCTTGGCAGCGTGTGAGGTCAATCATGTCAGAAGACCTGAGAGAGAATTCCTTCCGGCACATAAGGATTCCATCTAGACAACCTGGTGATGAGAACCAGAAAGGCACTAGGTGTGCTTTGGAGGACATCTCTCGACGGTCCCGTGTCCCCTGGGAGTTGTTGCGATCAACCAGGGACTTAATCATGATTAAATATCATGAAAGTAGGTAAAGGTAAAATTCAAAAAGCACTTGTTTAATCCTAATTTGTTTGGGGTTTCAAGTATTTAATTATTAATGGATGTTCCTATTGTTCAACAATTTTCTTAAGAAACCGTATTTAGGTTATGTTAACAAGGTTGCTATTAAAATGAGGGACATTCACTGTTGAGCCAAAACATTATGACCACTCATAGGTGAAGCAAATAACGTTGATCATCTCCTAATAAGGGCACATGTCAAGCTCTGGGTAGATTAGATGGTAAGCAAACAATCAGTTTTCATTGTCACCCTGCTGCGTATGGGGCTGCGTAGCTGCAGACCGGTCAGAGTGCCCATGATGACCCCTGTCCAGCTTCGAAAACGCCTACAATGGGCATGCGAGCATTGGAGCTGGACCTTGGAGCAGTGGAAGAAGTTTGCCTGGTCCGATGAGTCTCGTTTTCTTGCATCACATGGACGGCCGTGTACATGTGTGCAGTTAACTGGGGAATTGATGTCACCTGGATGCATTGTGGGAAGACGACAAGCTGGTGGAGGGAGTCATGCATTAGGCAGTGTTCTGCTGGCAAACCCTGTGTCTGGCCATTCTGTGTCCAGCCAATTTGACACGTGCCACATACCTAAACATCATTGCAGATCAGATACACCCGTTCATGGCAATGGTATTCTCTGATGGCAGTGGTCTCTTTCAGCAGGATAATGTACCCTGCCACACTGCACACATTGTTTGGGAATGGTTTGAGGAACTTGATGAAGAGTTCAAGGTGTTGCCCTGGCCTCCAAATTCCCCAGTTCTCAAACAATTCACCAGATCTTAATCAGATCCACAAGTTCGATCCATGGCAGCTCCACTTCACAACATGCAGGACTTGAAGGATCTACTGCTAATGTTTTGGTGCCAGATATCACAGGACATCTTCATGGGTCTTATAGAGTCCTCACCTCAGCCCTGTTTTAGAGTCATGCAGTGGACCAACAGCATATTCGGTAGGTGGTCATAATGATTTGGCTTTATTTGATTAGAAAAATCACTAATCGCCATTGTTTTTGCTAGTGTCCTTGCTAAGAGACATATTGTTCTTGAGTGGAAGTATATTAACTGACCAGCCCATGGATAAATGTGCTTTACTTTAAAATGGCAAATCCCTATTTACATAAAATCAAATAAAATTCTTCAGAATTACACTGGCTTTACAAATAGGGCAAACTCTTTGAGAAATATTCTGGTTAAGATCATGAAAATTATGAATTTTAGAGTGGAGTCAAAATGCAGATTTTTGGGACTTTAGTAGGTCTTTATATAGAGAGATTTTTTAAATGTAATACTGGTTTATTATTTCTTATAAAAGTTATGCAAAAGGAGCTCACTTGGTAGAATGACTCAGGAGCCGTGTGCTTGAGGCTTTGCTAATGCTGTCTGTATGCTAAGCTCACAAACTGAATCACGAATTGCGCGAAAAAGACATAACACAATAATTGTAGAAAAATATATTTTTAACACATTTTCTGGATGCAGTCCCAGAGATTATTTACATTATTCATGAACAAACCAAACAAAGTATCTAGACCGTATTCTGCAGAATAGATATAATTTTTGGCAAAGTATCTGCTGTGTTGTAAGACAGGCAACCAGTCAAATCTGTCTTACAACTACCAACTATTGTGACCTCAATTTACTACAAAATATGAATAGCTGATATAAATTATGCTAATTCATAGATGGTTGTTAACAATAACAAACTGTTTTCTTAATTGATGTAAATCAATAATAATACAAATGTTTTCTTCACATCATCTCTTTAACATAACATGGATTTTGTGTCAGTATAAAAAAAAACAGGTGTTCCTTCAGTGACAAACACTTATTTGTGGGCTCCACTGTTCACCACACCACGGGCAACTCTCTTCTGTCAGGGCTCAGCATCCCTCGAAGTGATACTCCAAAACCCTCAAGTCCAAGTTCACATAAGCTGGGTATCAGCTATACCGTGGCTACCTGCTGAAGAACATATCAACTAAGAAGTCCAGTAGATCTGCCTGGCCAATGACAGGTCGGAAAAACAACTCGGTGATGAGGTTGGGTGTGATGGTGTTGAGTGTGGATGCTGTGAGCAGGATGCGGGCGAAGCGGCCTCGGTCCCCAGGGTAGAGGGGTTGCACCACCTCCCTCAGAGCCTGTTGAGCCTCCTGCTGTAAGCCCTCAACAAACAGAGCTGCCTTCAGGTCTTGGACATCTGTTGAGGAAGACAGGGATATATTAGGATTGGCCAAGTGACATTGTATAAAGCAACATGTATAAAGTACAAATGTAGAATTCTGTTTTAGAAATGAACACTACATAAAGCCATAATGACATTGCTTTGACTACTCGTCCGTAGCTCTTCACTCAATGTATTTTAGGTTTAATTTACTTTAAGTGGCCAGTGTGCAGAAGCCTTTACTTTGTTTAATTTAATGTCTGAATTCCCTAACTAGTGAGGTTGGTTAGAATGTTTGTACTACAAGAAGATTACAAATAAATAAAAATGCCTACTCTGATCAATGTAGGTTTTTTCAATACCCAGCAGGCATGGTTTATATAGTGATGCTATAAGGCAAATGGGGACACTCACCTGGGTTAAATATCATTGTTCCTTTGAGACATGCATACTCCTTTGGACTTAAATCCAGACTCCAGAACTTTTTGAGGCATGACTTTAGTTTATTCACCCCAAACAAAGTGGGTTGCTCCCTGTCTACCTCTAAGCTCTTTTGAGATTTCAAGAGGATTCTTTTCAGCATGCTATCGGCAGGAGTGTCGATGACCTCAAAGTTCACCCCTTCCTGTGCCAGACCCAAAATAAAGAGTGGTGCCCAGCAGCTTTGAAGAAGTGATAGTTGATCACTCACTGGGAGTTGTTTGAAAGCAGGTAAGTTCTTCATAAATTGAATTGTTTTCACCAACACTGCTGACGCTTCGTGGCAAATGTCCGCTGGGCTTTTCAAGCATACTCTCCATCTCGTCTCGCAGTTGCATCTGTGAGGCGTCCCGTTGTAGGTCAGTGTGCTGTGGCTTGACAGGTCATTGTCTGCTTGACTAAGGATATTGTAGAGTATAGCATTTGACTGCCTGTCATTGTAATCTGTACACTGACATCTGCTGTCCATTTTAACGTGCTATAATACCAACTCTTAAAAACAAAAGGGAAAGGAAAAATACATTCAAAAGCTTTTCTTCTTACTACAAGACCCGATCCTGCTGAGGTGCTTTGTTGTTGTGTGGAAGAGTCACACTATGCCTCTATTTTATAAGGCCAACCCACTGAGCTAAACAAATGCACCTTGACCTGTCAATACTCCCTCAGTGAAAAACAACTCGTCCCTGCACAACAGGCTACCGACCGCATCACCTACAGAGCAGATAAGGTTTTCCCAAAGAGAATTAATGGATAGATCAATGCTTTCCATATCGGGAGAGGCCTTATCTATGAGTCTCTGTCATTACTCCAGGCTGTACCAAGCTACCAAGGACTGCGGGAGTAATCATGCAGATTCTATGGCACAGCTCACTGCCAACTCACACCTAATGAGTTGGACCGGGGCCAATGCCAACAGTTAAGGGAGCATTGACCTGGCAGGTAAGTCCTTGACTGATGAAGCCAACCCGAACCTTTACTCTGGTAAATGTTCAAGTTGAAATGTTTTCCCATAATAATGAAAAATTACAATATTACATGGAGTTTCTTGTGATGTTCTTCCTAATACAGTTTTAGAGGTTTTGCCATATTTCAGTTGTACAGAATTGTCTCATTACACATTAACTAATCGTAATTTGTAAAAAAACAGAACTACATTTACAGATGTGAGCACAAAACTAAATTAGTGAAGGCCTCAGTAAATAGCACTGACCCTCTTAAACAATGTTTGAAAATGTTTGAGTTATTATCCAGAGATTTTGGTCATGGGGTGTTAGGAAATGTTGCATATTTATAGAAATATTCAAGCAATTTCACAAATTCGGGAACATACCTAAAAATGTTTTACAGCTAATTTCCTGCATTTGGAAATTGATTGTCAGAATTTAGGATTAGTAAATTTCAATGAAATGTATATTTTACAGCTATTTTGACATTAGCAATTGTCACAAACTGCTTTTGAAGACATCCAGTCTAAAACCCCAAAGATCATGCAATAAGATTTTGAAGCATGACATGATAAGATACTATATCTTAGCAAGTAACAAATTGAACAGGGCTCCCTAGAGGTCATGGCCACTGGGTTGGATAGGCCATGACTCCTACAAGTCAAAATAGCAGGTTAGACTGACTTACCAATGTAAAAACAAACACCTGATCTTATGACTAGTTTAGTGAATATCAATGACTGAAATAACAGGAAAATAGTGTAGTACACTAACCAGACTTCAAGCCTGTAAAACTCATTATACATTCAGACCCAGCTGTATTCCACTTTGCCTCTATTTATAAGAATAAAGAATAAAGTAATTTATTGCCACTGAGCCCACATATCTCACTTAGAGAAAGAGTAGTGAAATGTTATCTGATTCCATGTAGATTTAGAAACTACAAGTGATGGTGATCTGGTCAAAATTGATGGAATTATATATGCTGACAAATATAAACAGATTTTGATTCATCATTCAATACTTTCAGGAAAATGACATAAATCAATCTGTACTCTAATGAAAGACTTGGTTTAAGACCTGGCTGGAAACAAACACTCACACTGTTAAATTGTCAACCTTAGAGCCCAGACCTCAAAAACAAAGAGGCAGAAAGAAGTCAGACAAAATAATAATTATGGTATATCCGGCAAGAAACTTTGAAGAATTTACAGCAGGTCTACTTAAAATAATTTAGTGACAGTCTACCAAAGTTAATTGCATCAGTTTTGCATTCTAATGGAGGCAACACAAAATATTGACCTAGCTTCATTCTATTAATTAGTCTTTGTGTTTACAGCAATGTTAAATCATTTTACCCATAACAAATGACATACTTCTTAACACCTGAAACTATAAACAGACTCTTTTTTGAGTGTACTAAGACTCAGAGCAAGGCACAGTACTAGACTCAGAGAAAGACCATGCGTCCAAAAGAAGTAACCTGCCCTGACAAATGTATGCTACGACACTGCTACGTAACCTGTTACTACTGTGGGCTGAATAACAGATGGTTTTCCTGTACTCTGGAGTGAGCATTTATAAATGTTCAGTGGGTCAATAGTCCCCTCAAGTGATTACCCAACAACTTGTCAACATGTTAACAAAATATGGAGCAGATATCTCATACTGTACCAATCTGTCTTCAGAGGCAAAAACATTCATTACACATGTATAAAGAAATCTGGCAGCGAAACCACTAGAGGGTGCTGTCTCTAAAGACAAATGATGACGTATCCTTCCGCTTAATATTTGGCCTGGTTGGTTATCTTTGCAGTGCCAAGCACAGAGGTTTGAACCAGATAAGTAAATTACTTTACTGGTCTTACAAATGACCTGGATGTGAGCATGTGCCACATTTGTTTGGCTAAGGAGGCTTCAGGCGTGTTATTCAGAATAGATTAAATGGAATCTTGGTTACTCCAAAAATATTTATTCAATCTAAATATATCCTTTCTTTCATCTTTTATTGAGATTCTTATACATTGTTTTAAATAGTCTCAATATAGTCTATAGTTGTAAAATGCCAGAATCCAATACATAAATCTGAATAGGGGCTATCTAGAACTTAAAGGGTTCTGTTGTGGTTCCAATAGGAGAACATTTAGGAAAAACATTTCTGGGTCTGGGGTAGTTACAGTAAAATTCTGGGTAAAACCCTGGATTTTCTGAAAGTGTAGTCCTTGGGGTGCGTCCTTACAATAAAACGATTGCAGGTGTCTTCTGTCTATGGCAAAACCAGTCACCTGTTGCCAGTTTTTCCAAAATGTGATCCCCCTGGATTACACCAGATTGGAAAAAATGATTAGAACAGGAAATTCAAATTCAACTTAATGATTTGTCCAACTAATTATATTATTTCTATATATTTTGTTCCAACCTTTATTACCCTTTTCCTGTAGGACAGGATTCGATGAGTCACTTCCCTTATTGCTTCAATAGCTGTACCATATGTAAATAGGAGATACACAGAGAAGGGACATGATACCACTGTCCTGTGCCCTAGAGGGTATTTTAAAAAGGGGGGCAGATAGAACAGTAAAACAAAATGGAATATGAGCCGCAGGGCGGGGTAAAGCTTCTTGCTCTTCCCTTCTTCCCAGCTGCTTTCCAGTTGTCCTTCCATCCACCCTGACAAGGCCTGACTGGGGCCATGTGTGCCTCGTCAATGGGTGGCAGCCAAGCTGCGTTTCAAGGAAGTAGCTGGACTGTTTTCAAGGGCCCCATTTTGCAGCCCTGGGTGTTCTTCTTGGGGTGCTGGCCTGACATATACTGTCTCCAACAGGGAACAATACACAGGGCATAAAGCATCCAACTGCTGAAAAGCGATTTGATTGAAGGCTATGGTCCTGTTCATCATATAGCCTACTGACATAGTTAGGAACTCGACTTATATCACTCTGCACCGTTCAAAAACCACAACCCCAGGGGCACGATCAACCCTTTCATGACAACCTGGAATAGTAGCCAAGTACACTTTCAATGAAAAGAAGCAGAACTTCTTTAGGAGCATTAGACTGTCCACGATATAAAACTGTCATTTTTTTTGTTTTAGCTTCCTATACTTTCATTTTATTCTACTTCAAGTCCAACCTTTTCTATCTCTTCTCTTATGAACATCAAAGAGGTAATCTCCACAGTAACTACGATCTTGTCCGGGACCATGAGCCAATACCACCAAGTCTAAGACCAGGATATTGTTGCCAAGATCCAGACTCAGACCAAGACGCACTGCCAATGACCAAGACCAAGACGGCAGATATAGGTTCACATGATAACGGAACGTGACAGACTTTGAAACCAGCTATTCAATAATATAATCCAAAACTATTCCTTTTAGTTCAACCCAAAAAAAGTATTAGTGTTAGTATTTAGTCATGTAATAAGTATTGTTAAACTTGAAAATGTACTTTTCTAGAAAGCTCTGGACCAACATCCTCCGGGAATATGATTCATTGTAGCCAGACATGGAAGTCCCCATGAGTGCCCTGAAGCAGGCTGGTGGTTGTAAATAAATGTGATAAGGCTTGTGTTTATTGAGTTGAGGAGCAGTCTCAGACGGGCACAGAGGACAGACGCTTATCACCACGTAGATTATAAAAAATAAAACACTGTCCTTCAATCTGGAAGAATGTTGTAAGGCCTGCACTGCGATATTTGAAGATGAAGACCCCTGAAGTGCTGTATTTTCAAAGAGATGTATGATGCAATGGCTAGTGCAGTCACCTGAGGAATGTCCATGCAACAAGTTGTTGATGTGATTTATAGCTTTATCACACTCCCTTTAATACCCCAAGCCATCGTCTAATGCCTATCATTTCCACTTGAAACACTTTTCTAATGAGGATCTTTATTCCATATGATTTAAATTATCACCATGTAGTTATTAAACATATGTTATAATTGTTGCGGTTTATTGTTTATAATATTAATATTTTGTAAAATTTTATATTTCCCATGAACAATGTCCTTATGTACAGGGATAGAAAGAAGAAGCTTCACCATCTCACCTCACTGTGACCAAGGTCACTGAACTCTAGAGTGGAACACACTCCTGTTGAACTCTGTGTTTGACAGACACAGCTCTTGGCCTTGACCTACTGTGCATGTAACAAAGGTTCAAATGAATCAATTTTCACAAGGGCAGTGAGCAACAGCCCCGGTCGGTGACATTGCTCCAAACAGCACACAATGCTCTATTTACCTGAGGCCATGATCAGAGCTCCTTCAAATGTGTAAAGTATCACTTTCCTTTTGAAATAAAAACTTTCTGACCATACTGTGTAATACTTATATGTAATCAATGTTTCCTTTTTTAATTTGTCCTAAGACAGTCATTCAGAAATTGGTCAGACAGAATTTTGACCATTAATCCAAAGGAAGGCCAATGGCTGACATGCATCAGTGTCACGTCCTGGCTGTGCCCCTAGCCATCTCTGCGCTGGGCTCGGGGCATAGCCAGGACAGGACAGGAGGTGGCCTTTAGCCACCTCTACTCCTTTTTTTGGTTTCCCCAATTGGAGGCAGGTGTTAGTTATTGCCTCCAATTGGGGACCCTATTTAAGTTTAGTTTGTAGGCCCCAAGGCGTGGTTCATTTTGGTTTTGTTTGTCCTGTGTAAGGAATACCCATGTCACTGGTTGCTGCCTTTTTGTTTTGTTGGAGTCCTTCTTTCCTTTTCATTAAAACATGGATAACCCTTGTGACCTTCAGTCTGCGCCTCTGTCCTTCAACCACCACAGCCGTGACAGAATGAACCACCAAAAAAGGAACCGCAGACGCACGAGGAAGACCCGCCATGGCCACAGGGACAACTCCCTGTGGTTGTGGGAGAAGCCAGAGACGCCGGAGGAGGAAGCTCGGCGTCTCTGCGCTTATTCCGGCTACGCCCCTCCGGTACACCCGTTGAGAGGGGAGTATGCCTGGAGAGGCGATTGGGGGGATGACTCCCTCTCCCCGGACGACGAGGAGGTGGTGTATGGGAGAGTGGAGGAAGACCCCCCGGAGGCGCAAACCCGGAGGTCGCCCCAAGACTTTTTTGGGGGGGAGCTATGGGGCGTGGACCAGTGGGGTGATGTCAAGCCCCTCAGCCGGCAGGAGGAGGGGGTCGTCAAGGAGCTCCTACAGGAGATGCAGAGGACGGAGAGGACGGGCCGTAGGAGAGGAGGCCAGAGGAGGAATCAGCAGCCCGTGCCTCCTACCAGCCACGGGTTGGATGGTACGAGTGGTCCCCTGTCCAGTCGGCGTGCCCCACTCTCTACTCCGCAGCCTGCTACTACCCCGCGGCCTACCCCGCGGCCTACCCCGCGGCGCCCTGCTTCCCCTGCTGCCCGGAAGCCGCAGCCAGCGCAGCCTGCGCCCCCTGCTGCCCGGAAGCCGCAGCCAGCGCCGCCAGCGCCCCCTGCTGCCCGGGAGCCGCAGCCAGCGCTCCCCGCTGCCTGGGAGCCGCAGCCAGCGCCGCCAGCGCCCCCTGCTGCCTGGGAGCCGCAGCCAGCGCCCCCTGCTGCCTGGGAGCCGCAGCCAGCGCCCCCTGCTGCCTGGGAGCCGCAGCCAGCGCCCCCTGCTGCCTGGGAGCCGCAGCCAGCGCCGCCAGCGCCCCCCGCTGCCTGGGAGCCGCAGCCAGCGCCGCCAGCGCCCCCCGCTGCCTGGGAGCCGCAGCCAGCGCCGCCAGCGCCCCCCGCTGCCTGGGAGCCGCAGCCAGCGCCCCCCGCTGCCTGGGAGCCGCCGCCAGCGCTGCAGCCCGCTGCCCGGGAGCCGCCGCCAGCTCCTCCCGCTGCCCAGTGGCCGCAGCCGCCAGCTCCTCCCGCTGCCCAGTGGCCGCAGCCGCCAGCTCCTCCCGCTGCCCAGTGGCCTCAGCCGCCAGCTCCTCCCGCTGCCCAGTGGCCGCAGCCGCCAGCTCCTCCCGCTGCCCAGTGGCCGCAGCCGCCAGCTCCTCCCGCTGCCCAGAGGCCGCAGCCGCCCGCTCCTCCCGCTGCCCAGTGGCCGCAGCCGCCAGCTCCTCCCGCTGCCCAGTGGCCGCAGCCGCCAGCTCCTCCCGCTGCCCAGTGGCCGCAGCCGCCAGCTCCTCCCGCTGCCCAGTGGCCGCAGCCGCCAGCTCCTCCCGCTGCCCAGTGGCCGCAGCCGCCAGCTCCTCCCGCTGCCCAGTGGCCTCAGCCACCAGCTCCTCCCGCTGCCCTGTTTTCGCCGCCGCCAGGACCCGCCGTGGACTGGCCGCCGCCCGGGTCCGCGGATGACTGGCCGCCGCCGCCCGGGCCCGCGGATGACTGGCCGCCGCGGATGACTGGCTGCCGCCGCCCGAGCCAGCGGTTGACTGGCTGCCCGAGGCCGCGGATGACTGGCCGCCGCCGTCCTCCGCCGGCTGCCGACCTGCCGCCGGCTGCCGACCTGCCGCCGGCTCCTATTCCTCCGCCGGCTCCCCCGTCTCCTATTCCTCTGCCGGCTCCTGTTCCTCCACCGGCTCCCCTGTCTCCTGTTCCTCCGCCGGCTCCCCCGGCTCGTACTCCTCCGCCGGCTCTCCCGCCGGCTCCGGACCCTCCGCCGGCTCTCCCGCCGGCTCCGGACCCTCCGCCGGCTCCCCCGGCTCCTGCTCCTCCACCGGCTCCTATTCCCCCGCCGGCTCCCCCGTCTCCTATTCCTCTGCCGGCTCCTATTCCTCCGCCGGCTCCCCCGGCTCCTACTCCTCCGCCGGCTCTTCCGCCGGCTCCGGACCCTCCGCCGGCTCTTCCGCCGGCTCCTACTCCTCCGCCGGCTCTTCCGCAGGCTCCTGACCCTCCGCCGGCTCCCCCGTCTCCTATTCCTCCGCCGGCTCCCCCGGCTCCTACTCCTCCGCCGGCTCTTCCGCCGGCTCCGGACCCTCCGCCGGCTCCCCCGGCTCCTACTCCTCAACCGGCTCTTCCGCCGGCTCCTGACCCTCCGCCGGTTTCCCCATCTCCTGCTCCTCCGCCGGCTCTTCCGCCGGCTCCGGACCCTCCGCCGCCTCCCCCGGCTCCTGCTCCTCCGCCGGCTCCTGCTCCTCCGCCGGCTCCTATTCCCCCGCCGGCTCCCCCGTCTCCTGCTCCTCCGCCGGCTCTTCCGCCGGCTCCTGACCCTCCGCCGGTTTCCCCGTCTCCTATTCCTCCCCCGGCTCCTGCTCCTCCGCCGGCTGTCGACCCTCCGCCGGTTTCCCCATCTCCTGCTCCTCCGCCGGCTCTTCCGCCGGCTCCGGACCCTCCGCCGCCTCCCCCGGCTCCTGCTCCTCCGCCGGCTCCTGCTCCTCCGCCGGCTCCTATTCCCCCGCCAGCTCCCCCGTTTTCTGCTCCTCCGCCGGCTCTTCCGCCGGCTCCTGACCCTCCGCCGGTTTCCCCGTCTCCTATTCCTCCACCGGCTCCCCCGGCTCCTGCTCCTCCGCCGGCTGTCGACCCTCCGCCGGCTTCCCCGGCTCCTGCTCCTCCGCCGGCTGTCGACCCTCCGCCGGCTCCCCCGGCTCCTGCTCCTCCGCCGGCTGTCGACCCTCTGCCGGCTCCCCCGGCTCCTGCTCCTCCGCCGGCTGTCGACCCGCCGCCGGCTCTCCTGCCGGCTCCTGTCCCTCCGCCGGCTCTCCAGTCTCCTGACCCTCTGCCTCCCCGGCCTGTCCCTGGGGCTCCGCCTCCCCGGCCTGTGCCGGCGGCTCCGGGCGCTGAGCCTCCGCCGGTCCGGGTGTGGTCGTCCCGGTCTTGCGGTCGGGAGCCCGCGCCTTTGGGGGGGGGGTACTGTCACGTCCTGGCTTTGCCCCTAGCCATCTCTGCGCTGGGCTCGGGGCATAGCCAGGACAGGACAGGAGGTGGCCTTTAGCCACCTCTACTCCTTTTTTTGGTTTCCCCAATTGGAGGCAGGTTAGTTATTGCCTCCAATTGGGGACCCTATTTAAGTTTAGTTTGTAGGCCCCAAGGCGTGGTTCATTTTGGTTTTGTTTGTCCTGTGTAAGGAATACCCACGTCACTGGTTGCTGCCTTTTTGTTTTGTTGGAGTCCTTCTTTCCTTTTCATTAAAACATGGATAACCCTTGTGACCTTCAGTCTGCGCCTCTGTCCTTCAACCACCACAGCCGTGACAATCAGGAAGGTTTGGAAAATATTCAGTCCTGCATGGTTTGAGGGAAACAAGACACATTTATGGTCCTGAAAGTCTTATATGATATGAATATCTCTGAGTACTTACACATTTTAAAAAGAAACAAGACAAAATGATAATTTCCATAACAAGACGGAATGTGACCACGCTGTGAATAATTAGCTGACTTGTTTGAAAAAGGTTTGAAATCTTTGTCTAATATATAACATCAATATAATATCACTTTCTACTGCCGGCCAATTTAATTAACAATACAGACATTCAAACTAACAATTACATCTTTCTTTCTTGTTTCTTTGTAACTTAATGTAACTTCTGCTCCACGTAGCACAGCAGCTCCCCTTCCTCTCCGGCGCTCCACCTCACTGGTGTACTAACCGCCAGCAGGAGAGTGATGGCAGAAGCGGATCCCGAAGATCCTCTTTAGTTGTGTTTACATTCTGTTGTTCACCCACTGCACCTCACAGATTATTTTTTGTCGCTTACTGACTGTGATGGTGCGCTTTTTTAAAATCCTTTTGAACTAAAACAACTCAAGAAGAAATACCTTGAATTACTATCATTGCCTATTTTTACACATTTGTTATACTCGCACCTTCATAGGATAATCCGGTCCACCCGAAGGCACTTTTTCTTTGCGTTCTTTAGGGCTTTTTCCCCTCCCTGCACGTCCCAGGATGAGCCAGGGCAGGCATGATGGAGAGTCCGGTCCCCCTAAGCGGGCACCGGTAGCTAGAGGATAGACTCCGTTCCACAGAGGGACAGATTGCCGGGTTAGTAACAGCTTTCGGCGAGATGATGTCTCACCTGGCAACAGGGTCGGGTGGGGAGAGCCCTGTTGAGCCTGCCGGGGGGGCGGCGCCTCCCCCAGTTGACCATGTGGAGTCTAGTCGTGTCCAGGAGAGGAAACTCTGGAGAGCCTTGCCAGAGAAGTACAATGGCAATCCAGAGGGTTGTTGCGGTTTCCTTCTCCAATTCGAATGATGTTTTAGAGACCAGCCGTTCTCCGACTACTAGAAGGTAACTGCGATAATCTCCCAACTCACTGGGCGTGCCCTTGAATGGGCAACAGCACTTTGGGACAGCGGCTCTGGGGAACTGGAGGTGTTTCCCAGATTCATGGCGAAATTCCATTTTTGACCATCCTGCAGAGGGTCTGGATGGGGCTGAGCGACTATTGCGCTTGAGGCAGGGCAACAGCACAGCCTCGGAGTATGCCCTGTCATTCCGGATGAGGGCGGCGTCCAGCAAGTGGAATGAGTTGGCTCTGAGGACCGTCTTCCGCAAGGGATTGCGGATGGAGGTCCAAATGGAGCTGGCATGTGTAAGCAGTTCCATGTCGCTGGGTGCCTTCATCTCTCGGGCGATAGCCATCGATGGGCAGCTCCAGGACGGTGACCGCCTGGCACGCCGTTTCCATCTCCCACCGTCTTGGATGGAGCTGGAGCCCGAGCCCAAGGAGCTTTGAATCACCAGGCTCCCCGAGAAGAATAGAGAACGCCGGATTCATCTGGGTCTGTGCCTGTTCTGCAGGGAGAAGGGGCATTACCGGAAGGGGTGCTTCTTGGCCCAAACGTGAATCAGGAAGAGGGTGAGTACCCAGACAGCACAGTTGGGCACAGTAGGTGAATTGCTTTCCATAATTCCACTTCTCCTTCCTAGGATACCACATTGCTCTGGAGGGTGTGAAGAAGGAAGAGATGAAGGTGGATGCAGTGAGGTCATGGCCAGTCCCGAAAACCATCAAGGAGCTACAGAGCTTCATCGGATTTGCCAACGTTTACCGCCGTTTCATCTAAGGCTTCAGCACCATCACAGTGCTGCTCA
The DNA here is from genome assembly GCF_011004845.1 of Esox lucius. NCBI lineage: Eukaryota > Metazoa > Chordata > Actinopteri > Esociformes > Esocidae > Esox > Esox lucius. The sequence goes on along the minus strand of NC_047588.1, from coordinate 6,990,303 downwards.
CGTCGTTGGTGAAAAGCCAAGCTCAACGCCTCCCCTGGACCCCAGACAGGGAGAAGGCCTTCCTTGACCCAAGGGGCAGGTTCATCACAGCCCCTCTCCTTAAAATCCAGACCCCCTCAAGCCCTTCACGGTCGAGGTAGATGCGACTAAGGTTGGGGTGGGGGCGGTCCTCTCCCAGCAGCACGGGAGCCCACCTTGGCTCCACCCCTGTACTTACTATTCAAAGAAACAGTCTGCTGTGGAGAGGAACTACGGCGTGGGCGACCGGCAGCTAGTGGCGGTAAATTTGGCATTAGAGGAGTGGAGACACTGGCTCGAAGGAACCCGGGAGCTGTTCACTGGATGCTTTTCTTCGAGCGCTTCCAGTTCACCCTGACGCACTGCCCCGGTACGAAGAACATCAGGGTGGATGCACTCTACCGCCTGCATGACCGGGGGTGGAGCTTCCAGTGGACATTCCTATTCTAATCTCTCATGGGTTGCCGTGTTAGTGGCCAGATTCTCAAAGATGGTCAGGTTCGTTCCACTACCTGGTTTCCCCTCTGCTCTACAGGTCGCTGAGGTGCTGTTCCAGCAAGTGCTCCGGCTGTATGGGCTTCCGGAGGACATCGTGATGGACCAGTTTACATCTTGTGTCTGGAAGGCCTTCATGTCCAGGCTGGGGGTCGTGGTCAGCATCACATCCGGGTATCCCCTGCAGGCAGACAGGCAGTGGAGTGACGCCCTGGAGTACCGCACGAGGGACAAGGCATGGCTGTCAACGAGGGATCTTCCACTTGGTCTTCCCTGCCGTAAGCTTGGGCCCTGGTATGTGGGGCTTTTTACGCCCCCCGGAGCAATGTGGTATCTGAGGATGGAGACGTTATGGGTGTGGAACATGCACTTTCCCCCTTTCACGTAAAAGTTGAGTTTTTGGAGACACTTCAGTACCGCACGGACGTGGGCCACATGTTCTGGGTATGTTGGGGAGTAAATAAGAATGTCATCTGTGTAAACCACTAAGTACCTCCCCAACATATTCCGGAACACCTCATTCAAAACCTGGAACACCGCAGGTGCGTTAGCTGAGCCATACGGCATTACGAGATATTCATAGAGGTCTGATGCAGTGCTGAACGCGATCTTCCATTCATCTCCTTCCCGGATAAGGTTGTATGCGCTCCCGAAGGTTGAGCTTGGTGAAGTCTCGTGCCCCTTTCAGCTGTTCTAATGTCAACCGACTACACGGTACTTCACCGTGATGGTATTCAATCCTCGATAGTCATTTTGAGGCCGCAGCCCCCCTTCCTTTTTTTGATGAAGAAGAAACTGGACGAAGCAGGGGATGTGGAGTGGCGGGTGTGCTCTTGCTCCAGCGTCTCTTTGATGTGTGTCCATTGCTTGGTTTTTGGCCACAGAGAGCGGGTAGATCCTGTTCCTGGGGGGTGTGGTCTCTGGTAAGAGGTCGATGGTGCAGTCCCAGGAGTGGTGGGGAGGGTCACACCTGGCTTCGCCGCTGAAGAACATGTCCGTGTACGCTGGTTGGGCACCCTCGGGACTCTCCACTGTCGTAGCTCCGAACGTGACAGTCAGGCAGATCTTCTGGCACCTTGTCAACCATCTCAGAATCCTCTGCTGGCTCCATGCGATGGTGGGGTCGTGCTGTTGGAGACACAGAAGACCCAGGATAAGGTGTATGGATGACGTCATGCCCAGCTACTCCAGTCTTTCCCCGATGGCAGCCGTTGATGGTGAGCATTATAGGGAGAGTCTCGTGGGTAATGGAGCCAGACCCCACAGGACGGTCATCGAATGCTTGAATGGGGATCAAGGACCTCAAACTGTACAACGGCAGCCCGAGCGCAGTTACCAGGGGCGATTGTACGAAGCTCCGTGCGGCTCAGGAGTCAATCAGTGCTGTAGAGGGTTGAGAAGGAAAACCACCAGACAGCACGATTGGACAACAGAAAGGGCTGGCAACATTGTATAAATGCAAAGCACCTACAGCGCCCAATTGCACTGTCTGGGTTATCACCCCTTTCCTGCTCTGGGTCTGGGACAAGGTGCACCCCAGAAGTGCCCCTTCTCCCCACAGAACAGGCACAGCCCCAGATGACTCCGGCGTTCTCTCTCCTCCTTGGGGAGCCTAGAGATTCCCAGCTCCATTGGCCCAGGTTCCAGCTCCACATGAGAGGGTTCAAGATGGGGACGGCGCGCCAGGAGGTCACGGTCCTGGAGCTGCCCGACGCTGCACGGGCGATGAAGGCATCCAATGAGATAGAACTGCTGACGCATGCCAGCTCCATTTGGAACTCCACAAACCTTTTTGGACGGTGGTCCAAAGAGCCGGCTCATTCCACCCGCTGGATGCCGCCACCATCCAGAACCTCAGAGCATACTCTGAGGCCGAGCTGTTACCCTGCCTCAGGCGTAAAAGATGCTTGCCTCATCCCTACCCCCTGCAGGATGGTCAAAAACAGCACATCATTTACCATGAACCTGGGAAACACCCTATGTTCCCCAGAGCCACTGTCCCACAGTGTCGTTGCCAATTCAAGGGCATGCCCAGTGAGAAGGGATATTATCACGGTTACCTTCTCGTAGTCGGATACCGGCTGGTCCCATGAAATACAACTCACATTGGAGAAGGAAACCATGACAACCCTCCGGATTGTCGTCATACTTCTCTGGCAATATTCTCCAGAGTTCCCTCTCCTGAGCGTGACTAGACTCCACACGACTGATCAAAGGAGGTGCTGCCGTTCTGGCAGCCTCAACAGGGCTCTCTTCCTTCGGCTGTGCTGCCAGGTGAGACATAATTTTGCCAAATGCTGTAACTAACCCGGCGATCTGTCCCTCTATGGCATGGAGTCTATCCTCGAACTCTGGTGCTCGTCCAGAGGGCCCGGACTTTCCCACTTCCCAACCCTGGCTCATCCCAGGACGTGGAGGGAGGGGGAAAAAGAAAAAGGGGGAAAATCTAAAAGAGACCCGAAAATAGGAAACATACAAAAAAGTGCCTTGGGTTGGACCGGATTATTCTGTGATGTGCGAGTGCGTAAAAGGTGAGGCAAAAAGGAATGAAAACCGAAACAGGGAATAGCAATCAAAGTCTTCCTTGATTTCTAGTAAAAAACAGGTCAAGCAGCACATCACAGTTGCGTATAACAGACAATAATCTATGGGGTACAGCGGTCAAACAAACACATACATACACAACTAATTAGTGATGGGGAACAGGTGAGTCCTCCGGGAGCACTGCTGCCATCAGTCTCCAGAGATGGGGACAAGTCACACATGGTCAAGTCCAAGCAAGTCTCAAGTCTTAACCATCAAGTCTCGAGTCAAGTCTCAAGTCACAGTTCAGATAAATCAAGCAAGTCAAGTCAAGGGTTCACCCTAAGCAAGTCAAGTCGAGTCCTTATAAGTTTCAAGTCAAGTCAAGTCAAAGTACTAAAGAGATGAGCACACACACACACACACTGTCCTCTGTTTCTGACGTGCGCTCGGTGCGAAGCTCGATTTCAAAATCAAATATTTTTCTCCTCCGCGGTAAAATTTTTTGGGGGACTAAGCGGAGGGATCTTGAATCAGCCTGAAGGGGTTGTATTCGCTATAACAACCGCCTCGCTATACCTTATCCCGCTTATTACATGGCTACCTACCAAATAAATCAATAATTTGACACAAAATATTGATTTCAAAAGGAATTTATTGATTTAAAAAAGATTGTATTGCTTCCTCTAAAGAAAATAGTCCGTTCCGTCTCTGGTTAGAATCCTGCTGCGTCCATAGCAACGCTCTGTTTTTCATGGCAACGGTCCGAAGAAATAACACGCATTCTGCACTGGAATTCAGCCAATCCATGTAATAAGGGCTAATAATAACAACCTTATAAACTAATTATTGTGACTGAAAAACTGACTAATATGTAATTACGCTGTAATTATTCTTGTCTGTATGAGTAAAAAAAATAAACCTCTTCGAAATGTTTAGGTGCTAGTAATCACATCGGCGCCTCCATGTTAGCCTTTCATGCAGTAAAGTTAACTGTTATGGTGTAAGCACAATGCTTTTTAGTTTCCACACGCAGTCCACAAACACTTTAAAATGCGCACATTTAATACAGACATTATGGCCTACGTGTAATAATATACATGCCCGCTGATTTTAAGATGCCCATCAACATTAAAATTCAGGCTATGCCACTGTTATAGTCAAATTCCCTTACATCTATTTACCAGACGTATTCTGTAATGATAATGGTCACATTTCTAACAAGAAAAAATAAAATAAAATATGCAACCAAGGCCAAATTATGACAAACAAAAGATTAATTCATTACTTAATCGTTATAGATCTTAGTGAAACTGAATATAAAGAGATTACTTTCTTACCTTTCTTTGTGGTTCTTAAAATGACGAATGAAATTTGACGTTGTTGCATATTTTGCATCTGGCAAATATTTTTTATTCACACGGTCCAGTTCAAAGTCCTTGTATCCAAACGATACAATTTGTGGAGCTGGACTAACTTTACGGTCTGCCATGTTTGGCGCGGTTTGAATTGTGCAGCATTAAAGGCACATACGCTGATTAGTGCTGCTGATGTCACAACATATAAAATAATTGTATTGCTGTTTGTTCATTATAAGTTCAAGTCATTGTCGAGTCTTCCACTTCAAGTCAAGTCAATTCTCAAGTAACTTGTTCTCAAGTCAAAGTCAAGTCAAGTCATTTTCATACTTTAATCAAGCAAGTCACAAGTCCTGAAAATTGTGACTCGAGTCAGACTCGAGTCAAGTCATGTGACTCGAGTCCCCCACCTCTGTCAGTCTCCAGCCGGTGGTTAGTATGCCGGTGAGGTGGAACGTTGGAGAGGAGAGAGAGTTGCCGTGCCATGCAGGGCAGACGTTACAACAAGACCGCAATAATATTAGCTAGTCCAAACAAAAAATTGTGTGTTTGGAATGGAGCAGATAAAAGAAGTATGAAGAAACAAGTCAATGCAAATTGATCGTTAGATCAGAAAGAAAGTTTAAATTGGGAATATCTCAGACAAAGTGTCAGAGTCAAAGTCTTTTAGTTTTTTTTGACACAGCATCATTCGGAACAATTCAATTCTTGTGACATGGCACACGACATCTACGCAGTAAGAATGAAAAAATATAGCAAAAATATAGCAAGAACAATGTAAACCAGCAGCAATTTTAGTGTCCTGATGCTCCAGTAGCGTCTACCAGAGTGCAGCAGTGTGAACAGACCATAGCCTTGGTGGCTGGGTGGCTAGTTGACAGAGAATGGTGTAATAACAATAACATGTAAGCTAGTAGCTAGTACATATAAGCCAACACTGTCACTTAAATTGTCCATCTTTCTAAATAGCTGCAAAGGCTCCATTCATGTGCATTGCAGCAATGGTGGTTTTAGTGATTTGGGGGCCCTAGGCAGAGACTGGTTGAGGCCCCAACAGCGTATATTTCTTTACCTTATAGTCCTTATCAAAGCCATATCGGCAACATTTTGACCATGCTTTAATTGTTGTTCAATGGAACTGCAACTTCCTAAGACACAGGCAATGCTGCCCCTTTCAGTAAATTGTTTAGTTCATGTAAATGACTATATGAAGGGTACATACTGCCTTATAAGCTATGAAGCACTTAGCCAATTTGTTGAACTGTACACTTTCTTAATTATGATCAATCAAGTGTATTCATATATCTTCCTTTTCTCACTATCCTGCACCTTTCCTTATCTGTCAGCTGGGAGGGCCACATATACCTGGACCAGACATCATATTCTGTGTCACCACACTGTCAGAGATTTCTTGGGGAGTCAGGGGTGGATAAAAGTCAGCATCGCTAATTTGTGATCAGTAGAACTTTCGCTTTGCTATCAGCATCATAATCAACATTGGTGTCATTGTAATCCAAATGTATGATCTTAGAAGAACAGGAGTTGAATCAATGTCTTTTTAACCTCTGTCTGGTGGCCGATCAAGATGGTCCAGGTCAAGGAGAGTGCTTTCTTATGTGACTGTCAAACCATCATATTTAGAAATAGCCGCTGCCACTAAGCTCTTCACATCGATGACAAAAGTAGTTGCAGCAGCCACTTTGCTGCTACTGTTATGGACACTCTCGCTATTTTCCTCTGTCCTTCTTTTTTCTCCCCCACATATAGTGGGGAGAACAAGTATTTGATACACTGCTGATTTTGTAGGTTTTCCCACTTACAAAGCATGTAGAAGTCTGTAATTTTTATCATAGGTACACTTCAACTGTGAGTGATGGAATCTAAAACAAAAATCAAAAAAATCACATTGTATGATTTTTAAGTAATTAATTTGCATTTTATTGTATGACATAAGTAATTGATACATCAGAAAAGCAGAACTTAATATTTGGTACAGAAATCTTGGTTTGCAATTACAGAGATCATATGTTTCCTGTAGTTCTTGACCAGGTTTGCACACACTGCAGCAGGGATTTTGGCCCACTCCTCCATACAGACCTTCTCCAGATCCATCAGGTTTCGGGGCTGTCGCTGGGCAATACAGACTTTCAGCTCCCTCTTTAAGGAGCCACTCCTTAGTTGCCCTGGCTGTGTTTTGGGTCGTTGTCATGCTGGAAGACCCAGCCACGACCCATCTTCAATGCTCTTACTGAGGGAAGGAGGTCGTTGGCCAAGATCTCGCGATACATGGCCCCATCCTTCCTCCCCTCAAATTATATTTCCATCTCCATGCTTCACGGTTGGGATGTTGTTCTTGGGGTTGTACTCATCCTTCTTCTTCCTGCAAACACAGCGAGTGGAGTTTAGACCAAAAAGCTCTATTTTTGTCTCATCAGACCACATGACCTTCTCCCATTCCTCCTCTGGATCATCCAGATGGTCATTGGCAAACTTCAGACAGGCCTGGACATGCGCTGGCTCGAGCAGGGGGACCTTGCGTGCGCTGCAGGATTTTAATCCATGACAGCGTAGTGTGTTACTAACGGTTTTCTTTGAGACTGCGGTCCCAGCTCTCTTCAGGTCATTGACCTGGTCCTGCCGTGTAGTTCTGGGCTGATCCCTCAACTTCCTCATGATCATTGAGGCCCCACGAGGTGAGATCTTGCATGGAGCCCCAGACCGAGGGAGATTGACCGTCATCTTGAACTTCTTCCATTTTCTAATAATTGCGCCAACAGTTGTTGCCTTCTCAACAAGCTGCTTGCCTATTGTCCTGTAGCCCATCCCAGCCTTGTGCAGGTCCACAACTTTATCCCTGATGTCCTTACACAGCTCTCTGGTCTTGGCCATTGTGGAGAGGTTGGAGTCTGTTTAATTGAGTGTGTGGACAGGTGTCTTTTATACAGGTAACGAGTTTAAACAGGTGCAGTTAATACAAGTAATAAGTGGAGAACAGCAGGGCTTCTTAAAGAAAAACTAACAGGTCTGTGAGAGCCAGAATTCTTACTGGTTGGTAGGTGATCAAATACTTATATTATGCAATAAAATGCAAATTAATTGTTTAATTAAATCTGGATTTTTTATTTTAGATTCCGTCTCACGTCTCTCAGTTGAAGAGTACCTATGATAAAAAAATCTACATGCTTTGTAAGTAGGAAAACCTGCAAAATCGTCAGGGTATCAAATACTTGTTCTTCCCACTGTACGAGTGTTTCATACGTTTTAATCTTTGTTGTCCTCTCTTGTGTAGTGTAGCAGGCTCAGGCTGACTGAATGAGCTAGCTAATGTCTGCCGCCATGAGAAACAATATGAGACCATTTGAGTAAGAGAGGGGAGCTCAGTCTCAAACATGAATAATGTATTAGAAGGCATGATTTAATTTGAGTAACATTTGGAATAACATGATCACATCACAATCACATCTAATAAATATTAAAACATAATGTACTATTCTTTTTTCTGGGTTTGAATTTTCACGGGGCCCTATGCCTTCTGGTGCCATGCTGTAGGTGGCTGCCTACCTTGCAGCGACCGCCACTGCATTGTAGTCATGCTGGCTTGTTACGTTAACTTTAGCTACAAAGCCTCATTAGCTAGCTAACCCTACATAAACATATTGCTTAGCTTGTTTCATTTAGCTGGGAATTGCAAATATGCTCCATTCTTTATTTTGCTACTTCTTGTTTTTACTTCCAATTGAGTTTTATGAGATTATTTAAAAACAATTATTGAAAGAAATTGGTATTCAAGATTTTATTATAGTTTTGAAAAGGTAGACTTGTTTCCACCATTTTATTTCTTATACTGAATTTAAGTATCTAATTAAACATGTTTAAGCTAATTAAACATGTTTAAACTCTCAGCTATTACTGTAGAGTTTTAAATTCAAAGTAAAATGACCCTAGTAAACCTAACATTTCATCAGCATATTTGCAATACTTGTCAGGTTCAAGTGGGTTGGTGTCACTTGGTGCAAGCAGCATTTTTCCTTTTACTGTGTCTAATTAAAAATGCAGTCATAAAAGTAAAGTTGAAGGCTGAAGAGAGGCCTCTTTCTATTGGTTGTCGTCAGGTTACTGACCTGTGGTAACCAGGTATTCTCCAGTAGCTGTGTCTAAGGCAAGACAGTAGTATCTGAACTCATGAAGAATGGTATAGTTTATGATGGAGTTTCAAGGAATTGCATAACATTTTATGCAGAGCATGCATGTTGTTGTTTTTTGTATTTTTTCTTCTAATTGATATCCTTATAGAAAAATAATCAATAATTAATGGATAAAAATAACTTTCTAAATTCTTAGAAAATGTGTATGTATATAAAATTGTATTTTATGATCTGCATTAACGCTACTGATCCTGTAGAATATGACCATCTTATTTAAATATACTTAAGGTTCTGACCAGTTAATTGTGTTTAAGCCTAAGTCTTGCCTCATGGTTTTGGGCCAATTGTGTTCAAGCAAGCTGGGCCTTCTCATCTCAACTTTTTGCACTGACCTGAAAGGACTGGAAATCACCAGGTTCATATCCAGCCATTCTTTTGTCTCAACAACATGTCTCAAGACATAGCAGACGTCATCCCAGATCACAGGTTGATATGGTAAGAAGACAACACACCTTAACATATGCATTGACTACACACCCATGCTCATTATAACCAGTGGCGTTTTTATATGTAAAAAACTGGTGGGGCACAAACCATTTCAAAATACAGGATTCATACCAGTAAAGCTACAAAACTCCCTCTTGCTACTGATGTGTTCATTTAACACATCAACAAATAGCATGGCTCCACAAAACACTTTGAAAGACAGAGCGGCTCGCTTCTACGAGGTGTTGTTGTACACATACTGGAGAGAGAGAGATACCTTCTTGTGTAATTTCTCTCCTCCTCTCTCACACACATGTAAAATAACCACTGTCACATTTACAAACCTAAATTAGGAATCCACCAAGCTCAGAACCAATGTGTCTACAAGGCCATACGCGAACAGCAATGAGCTCAACACCACTGAAGGCCACAACGAAGTGGAAGACAACTTTTTAGGGATACAGATCCATTCTATGACAACCTTAATAGATAAGCATGGACACACTGACAATCGTCACCATCTAGATCAATCGATCCAGCACAAAAATATGACCAATGCACGGACCAGCACCACAAAGGCAGGATGATAAAATATGCTTTCATTCACCAAGGCTGAGGGCTCAAGGTGGCACGGCGGTTCTTCCTCTGGGCAAACTTTTTGATGACTTTGGGAATGAAGTCATGCAGCTGCTGAATCAGCTGGCTTTCGATGGATAACATGGCCAATGTGTTGAGTTGCTGCTGTCCCAGCTCTGTGGTATTGCGAGTGAAGGTTTTTACCCTCTTCAAGGTGGAAAGTTCCTCTCTGACTCGGATGTCGTCATAGGTGTTGTTATGATAATTTACAGCAGAGTGACTGTCTCAGCAAAAGCCTCCTCTATGTTGTTCTCATGGATGGATCTTAACAGAGACAGGGCCGTCTTACCAGTGTGAAGCTCAGTGTGGCGGTACAGAGTGGTCAGCTCAGACTTTCACTTTTCCTTATTTCCTAGAGGCCATAGTTTCACCGCACAGTCAAGCTCAGATGTAGGGAATGACAGGACAAATTGTGGGAAGAGCGAGCTGTCAACCAGCTTGGCAGCGATCAGGTGGTCACTTTGTAAAAACCTCTGCTCCACCTGGGAGATGACTGTGTCACATGCCTCCTTCATCACCCCTGCTGTGTTGGTTACTCCTTGGCCTGGCTCGTCTGTTCCATCGTGAACGGTGGCAGCCCATTCATCGGTTTGCTTCCACATATTCTGGACATTCTCCTTGAAACGGGTGAGCGCACTGCTAATCCCAGATGCATCGATACTCCGTTTTGCATAGTTTTGTATAAAACATCAACTTCTGGCATAAGGAAGAAAAGAAATTCCAGCAGCTGCAGAAAGGCTCGAACCCAGAGTATTTTTGACAGGCCGTATGCCTCACTAATGGTGGACTCATCCCATCTTGGTTGTGTGCGTACGTCCTCCATACACAGGAGCAGCGCAGCACGGTTCTCCCAAACTGCGTTGACAGATCTACTTTTAAAGTTCCATTGTACAGCGGGTGGCCTTGGAATGCCTTGGAATCTCTGTGTTGCCTCAGCATCTGCTGCAACACATTTTGGAGCGCCAGAGAAAAAGGTGGCAAAAGCAGTTAAATCTGCAAAAGACACCTTCAGGATGATCATACTTGAACAAAGTTGCTGCAAGATCAGGTTCAGCTGGTGAGCATAGATGTGAACAAACTGGGCATGTGGGTATGTCTCTTTCATTAGTGTCTGTACCCCTCGGACGTTTCCACTCATTACAGCCATACCATCATAAGTCTGAGCGACCAGCTTTTATCCCAGCCTCAGTGGTTCCAGCACACCCTTGATGCTATTAAAGAGGCTGAGTCCAGTTTTATCTTTGACTTCCACAAACTCCAAAAATCTTTCTGTCACTGTATTGTCAGGCAACATGTATCGCAACACAACCATCACTTGTGATTTACAGTTGTCTCATCTGCCTGTATAGCAACAAATGATATATTATCTCCTTCCTGTTCACTTCATACATACAGTCTAACAGTTCGTTTTGTAAAGTGCTAGATGTCCCTTTGAAGATGGGCTGTCACATTTTCCACACAGTCTAATACATGTTATGATCTGACTGAGAATGTACCTGTTTTCCTCCACTTTGGCTGCAACATTTACCCTTCCAAGTAAGCCCAATTTCACAGCATTGTCCAGATGACTCCCGCTGCTCTCATGTTTTGCAATCCTCTCAGAAAGACGTTTCAAATCTTTGTAACTCTTCCACGACCAAGTACCATCTCCACCAAATTGCTTTACTTCAAGTTTCTGCTCCAAATTAAGGGTTTCAAACCGGTGCTTGACTATGAAATCCACTTTATTCATTTTTCAAGTTATCTGGCGTTTGTGATGCTAACAAGCTAGCTAAGACAATATACCCTCCTCACTCTTCTTGCCGACTAATGTTGGCACCAGACAGACAAACAGCCAATCAGATCTGAAATACGAAATTACGCTGTAGTGGGGCTACCGGCTGTCAAGCCCCACTTGGCATCAAATTCGTGTGATCTACATTGATCACACTAACATTCTGAGCATATTAATATTTTCACACGTACTATGTACATTGCATTGTGTGAGAGGGACTAGCCCCACATTCATGCTTAGCCTATGGCCTACTACTGCGAACTCGAATCGGCAGAAGGCAGTCTGAAGCAGCAAGGCAGGGACCAATGAACATGAAATAAAATCCTAACATAAATGATATGCAATTTAGGAAGATGCTATAATTATACATAATACATTATAGGAAGTAATCTTTGTGTAATATAAATAACATAATTTTGTTGCAGTTCTTTCTGTTGTCAACAGGTGGGGCTGTGCCCCTAATGACCAGTCACCCCTGGTTATAACAAAATCCAATTCTGTTATGACATACAGCTGTAACCACAGAAGCAATATTCTAACACCATCTAGTGTTCTGGGAGAAGCATGGTCAACACTAAGCAGTGTTTTGCACGACATGCACTGGGGTCACAGCATAAATGTATCTGAAGCTGTCACGGTTCAAAGGCATATACCATTTAAAATACATGCAATTCTTATTTTTAACTATAATACTGAGATAACTAATCAGGGGACCAAAGACCAAATGTTGGTTTGCGTGAAATCAATCTATTGACTAGACATCCTGCAAGACGGGTAGTGTGTCCAACACAGCCAACCCTTCCTCTCTTAGTAAAGACAGCTGGACACAAATGACTAATGAACCTAATAAAAAATGGGAGATGGGGGCTGCTTTCCCAACCATCCATGTCATAATTTTGACTGTGATGAATTAAGGGAAATTATTGGGAAAGTAAACAGTGTACTCAATGCATGGCTATCATTTATAACCTCCTGACCTGACGAACTACTGCATCAATTAAGGCACGTACATTAATCCATCTTCAAACTGCACCAATGAACAGGGATGTCACATGTGTGATTAATCACTGAACAATGTTAAGTGATACTTTGTTTTTCTTTTGTGTCTGTCTGGAGTGATGTGCCCACTTGTGGGATGTATGCCATTGCCAAATACATGGTGTATGGGAAAGCAGGGACCTAGCAAAAACAGACAACTTAAGCGTCAAATGGTGAATTGAGGGTGAACTAGAGCATGTATTACTTCTTTAGTGGGAAATCAGAAGTAAACCGTAGAAGCTTGCATTCCAAATGTTGTGATTCTGTGTTACGTGCTCTGATGGAACTTCATCTCTGATTGGGGGTTTTCTGTCCTTCGTGTTGTTGAACTTCCCCATCGCAAATCCAAAGCACGCACACAAATGTGTGGCCTGGAGTTTTTAAGGTTTTGAAGGTCACATTAAATTTTGATTCTTTAACATCTAGATTGTGGGCTATCCAGGGATAAACTGTATAAGACTATCATTCCAGATCAGTGCTAGTCAAAGAGTTAATATAGGAGTGATACTGTATATGACAGTTATTATGTAATTCCAGACCAGTGTCATGGAATCAATATATTGTCATGGAGACAATATAGGAGATGCATGGTCCCCTGCTACTGTGGTTGATGACAAGAAGCCTTACATTTCTCCTAAGAAATATTGGAAAAATATGAATGAATCAGAAAATCCAAAGAATAAATGCCTAAAACCAGCTCAAACACACACTTTCAAATTAATAATATTTCCGTTTTTTTGTTGACATCTGTTGAAGTCATCATATCATATTTGTGTTGCTGACTGTACTCTTTTTTTGTAATTACAATAATACATCTATTGAAAGGTATATGAGTCAGCTGGGTTAATAGAATGCAAGATATTAGGGTCCGGTCTTAACAGTTCTCTGAATATGATGGAAACAGCTGATGGAATAGCACAAAAATGATGGTAATATCCATATGCGTTTCAGGGATATTAAAGGAAGTACCACTCACAATGAACTGAAATTTAACGTTCTGGATTCACAGGTTGGCTCACCAATAGGACATTATTTTGGAACCAAGATACCCAAAACAAGTGAATTTTCGAATATTGCAGACATCTGTATGGAGAAAATATGAAAATAAAAATGAAGAACCATAAAAGCAACCTCCCGATTAACAGACGAGAGTTAAATTAGTGTTAATCAGCTGATCTAAATCCCGCCCTTAAGCTTGCAGAAGTGACGTATGGTACGTGCTACGGTACGCCACTTGTGACCAAGGGAGAAAAGCGCGGACACTGAGAATACTCTGGAAATTTTAGGTAAGCTATTAAAATTACTATCATATCGATTACTTAAACACGGGCATGTAATTCTTAAATCTTTATGAATATTTGTAATCTATTTACAGCAATTGTAGCATATAAACACCAGTATTTCAAAGGTCGACAGTAGCTTCCTTTTTGGGCCTCTGTGCTGCCGTCGTTTTCCGAGTTTACAGCAAACAAGTCCCACTTCTGTGCCGTTCTCATTGGACAACAGTGAAAATACTGTTGTGTGATTGGACTGGCATTACTTCAGTCAAAATCTTGGTAGTTGTGTATTTTCATTAATATGTTTTACATATCGGAAGAGTGGTTGCTAACAGGAGCGTGGTTGGAAATAACTACACATAAATCGACTTTGACGTAAATTGTCGCAAAAAAATCGACTATTGCATGATAGTACTGTCCTCAAGTTAAAAGAAATTCGATTAAAATGGTAAACTATAAATTGAGGAGCCTTGCCGCCTTGTTAGAGTTTTGGTATTCGTTAGCTACTAGGCTACTAGTCCGTTTGCCTACAGCCGGGGTTGTCAAAGCAGCTGACATAATCGTTTTGCTGACAACTTACGTGCAAAACGCGGAAATGAGCTAAATGACAACGTTACATTTATAACAAAGCTAGCTATGTAGCCCCGAGAGACCGTACGGTAACCAGTTACTGTATTGATGGGTTGTTCGAAAAGGAACGACTCTATTTGAACGGCTCTTTTTAATGAACGTTGTGAATCGAGTTGGATTAGTGAGCGGAATCGTTTAGCTGTCTCCATTCATTGCTAGTTACACGTATTTTTTTTAATAGCTCAAACCACGAAAAGTTACAAGCATGATTTACTCAATATTGCATATCCACACTGTGGAAATAGGACATAGGTTACATTGTACATACCCTAAATGTACTATATTTGAAAGTCCCTTAATAACATAACTGGCCCTATGTTTAGGCTTTAAATTGGAGATTTACACTTATGCTCTGGGATTATGTTTAAGCATTTAAAACGAGTCGCAACAGAGCAAAATCAAATGACGAACTCAAGCCGGTTCTGCGAAAGACTCAGAATGCCAAAAGCTAAACTGGTTAACGTCAGCTAATGCGAATCTAGCAAGCTGACGGACTAGCTTGGTCGGTAAACTGGGCTCGAATCCAGTTGCAATGGTACACCCCGCTCTGACTGCCGTTTGAAAATAGGATTTGAAAACGGTAATATAGTGATCCATTCAGCCATCACGTACTGCAGCGATCTTAATGAAGATGTGTGTAGCAACTGGCTGGGTATGGGTGCGAATGTACCTGACTTGATGTCAAGTGAAATACCTTTTCAAATAATTGTACTCCCCGCCTAAAAAAAAAAACGCTGAGTGCCTCCCATGTTAAACAAAAATATAAACCCAACAAAGTTTTGGACCATGTTTCCCCAATAAAAAATCCCAGATATATTCCATATAAATTCAATGCTTATGTTTCACATTTTGGGAATACATTTATTAACATTTTAGTTGGTGAGCATTTCTCTTTTCATTAGATAAACTGTTAAGTCTCAAGAATTGTTTCATGTTGTGTTTCAAATTTTATAGACCCTAATTCAGTCAAATTGTTCTCTAGTACATTGACCTTTGCCGTCCTTCAACTGCCCTACACTAATTGTACCCCTTGACTCACAAATAAAAAGCTAAGTGCCTCCAATGTTAATACAAAATATGAATGCAACATAGAAAGTTTCCCAAATAAAAAATCCCAGATATGTTATAAACTAACAACATTTTTAATTCTTGCATTTCTTTGCTGTCCTACACATTTCTAATACCACACAATGTAAACTCATCAAATTGAAACTGAGATATATCAATACATCGAACATAAGGCAAGTAAAACAGTACCAGTGCCTGACTACTAAACTGTAATCATACGCAACAAGTTTGTTTTACAAGGCAAGGTACAAAAGCTAAATTAGACTTTTCTGGAATGGGTTGAAGTCAGGTTATGATCATAAATCTTTACAGTTATAAATCAAACTTCTCCAAACATAATTAAGTTGACGCAGTATCTCAAAGTTTAAGGAGTGGTTGTAAAATTTCATGCTCCTTGTAATGTCAAGATGGGTCAAGGTCCAATGGATTTAGGAATATCTTTTTGGGCATCAAGCGGAAACAGATATTGCATACCAGTCAGGAAAAAAAATCCAGTGTTTGGAACTTCATCCAGATAGTGCCTAGAGATTATCTAGAACACCAAGAAGGTAGAGGGAAATAGTTAGGCACACGTTGGTTTTAGGTGTGTTTATGTATCAGCTATGTTCTGTATAAAGTGTAGTTTAGAGAATATTTATAAATGTATCATCAAATGGGACATTGTATCTCGTTGTTATTCTTTTTTTTAGCTATATTATAACTAGTCATGTGATAAACATTTAACATCAACAACCTTATCGCTTAACAGTATCATTCTGAAAGCACTAGATGGCGTCAAATAGCTACATATGGTCTACTTCCTTTTTGGACCTACATCATTATTTCAATATAGCGGATTACTTCTAATACCATTGGAAACATATCGTTATATTTATTATGTTTGGATAATTTACCATGAATTAGATGTTTGTTTGACTCAAGTGTTATGTTTTATTTTACAGGAAGAGGATCATAACTTAATTGATTGCTGAAACCAAGTCCAATTTCCTTTTCTCATGTAAAGGCATCAGGAAGTGTCTAACATGGACAGAGAATTACGGTTGGGGAAGAAGATTAACGGGGACAGGGTGCCTCACCGTGAGGCCACAGGAAGTGACTCCAACAAGGATATCGAGAGTGGTGGAAAACCTTCCCCAGTGAAGAGGCCCGGGCCCAGTGATGTCAGAGCTGACAGCACAGGAGGAAATGAGGACACTGGTGGAGAGGTGGCTGAAGAGCAGGAGTCAGATGGGCCCCCTCGTGCTGAGGCGATCGTTACCTTTGAGACAGGTGACAGTTGTACTTGCTCAGTTTGTGGCTTTGTGGCCAAAACCCCAACCGCATTGAAGATTCACTCAAAAAGGAAGCATACTGGTAAAGGGAAGAGCAGGAGTGTGAACTCAGCCGAGGTACACATCGAAATAGATGGCCCCAAAGCAGGGGCAGCAGCACAGAGTTCAAATGACAAATTGGCCAGAGGCACAGAAGAGAAAATGAACGGCGGTGAGAGGGAAAAGGAGAATGCAGGTAGACAGAGCCAGGGGGCAGAGACAGGGGACTTAGAGGGGGAGGTGACAACAAAAACCAAAGAGAAAATAGCTGAGAAACAAGAGACAGAGTCAGAGTGTTTGAACAGGGAGATTACTACTATAGCTACAGGTGAGATTGCAGAAGAGGAGCCAGAACAGACCCCCAGTAAGAGAGAAGTAGGTAAACAGAGCTCCAAACCAAAAACCATGCATCCGTGCAGCTACTGCGGTCACGAGTTTAGGGACAAGCCCAGCCTGGACACACACATCAAGAGACGTCACACCAAAGAGATGAATCACTTCTGCGAATTCTGCTCGTATGCCTGCGTGGCGAAGTGTGACTACGAGAAGCACTGTCTTAGCAACAAGCACAATAAACGACTGTCCTTAAGCAGGGAGACCTCCGCCCTCCCAATGCCCCCGGGCGAGAAGGCGGCTGACCCGGCCCTGAACCCAACTGCTTACACCCGGGCGTCCAAGCGCGGGTTGGGTGCCCGGTTCCAGCTGCAGTGCGGGAGCTGTGAATTCAGGGTCAGCACCTCCGCCCTGCTGGAGAGCCATGCTCGGCTGAAGCACCATGGCGCACATCGTTTCCGCTGTAATGTCTGCCACTACTACACCGCCACGTCCGAGTGGATGGACACGCACGTGTCCTCGGAGGGCCATCGGCGCACGGCCGAGGTGAAAAACTCTGGGTGCTCCTCCGAGGAGTGTGTCGAGAAGGTGAGCGTGGATTCGGTCCGCGACGACATGCTGACGGATGACGTGTCTGTCTGGGTCATTGGAAACGACGGGGAGCTGCGCCCCGATGTGAACAGTGACGCCGTGGAGGCTGCCAAATCCGCCCTAGAGAACATGGATGAGCACATGGACGATAGAAGCCCCCTGAAGAGAAGGAGAGGTCGACCCAAGGGACTCACCTCAACTACTTGTGAATACTGTGGCCTTGTTGCCTCCAATAGTACCAACCTAAGCGTGCATATTCGTCGTAAGCACAGCCGGCAGTACAGCTACACCTGCAAGCTTTGTTCTTATAACTGTGTGACGAAAGGCGACATGGACCGACACTGTCTCACAAAGAAGCACCTTAAACGCGTAGGGGACGCTAGCAGTGATGGCGAAGTGGACCTGGAGACACCAGTGCAGATCTTAAGTGCAGAGTCGGGTTCTCAGGTCACAGAGGGTGAGGTTGTACTCGTGGATCGTCCGGTCGATGCAGTATGCAAGGTAGATGAGGGGGGCACGGCTGAAGCAGAGGAGCAAGGCGGGGACAGAGCACAATCCGGCAGCCCCAAAAAGAGCAAGTACGACGCCGTCAACTCCTGCGGCCACTGCAGCTTTGTCGCTCATTCAATTCCCTCCCTGGAACTCCACGTGAAGAGGAGACATACCCGGGACTTTGAGTTTGTGTGCCTGGCGTGTAGCTACTACGCTGTCACTCGCCGAGAGATGTCTCGCCACGCTGCCACTGATAAGCACAAACAGAAGAGCCAGGTCTACCTGGAGAGTTTTATGGAGAAAGACCTGCCCCAGCCAGAGGAGGAGTCCATGGAGCTGGGGAGCAGTGCTGACCCTGCCGAACACATCACTAATCACACTGACCATCCCCACCCTTCAGGACCCCCAAATATGGATGTAGAGCATACTAACCTCACTGAGACAGAGCATACTAACATCACACAGACAGAGCATACTAACATCACACAGACAGAGCGTACTAACATCACTGATACAGAGCATACTAATATCACGGATACAGAGTTTACTGACATCACAGAGAAAGAGTGTACTAACATCACACAGACAGAGTGTACTAACATCACACAGACAGAGTGTACTAACATCACACAGACAGAGTGTACTAACATCACACAGACAGAGTGTACTAACATCACACAGACAGAGTGTACTAACATCACACAGACAGAGCGTACTAACATCACACAGACAGAGCGTACTAACATCACACAGACAGAGCATACTAACATCACGGATACAGAGTTTACTGACATCACAGAGAAAGAGTGTACTAACATCACTGAAACAGAGCATACTAGCATGCCTGAAATGGAGCATCCTAACATCACAGACACAGGACATCCTAAACCCATCAATACAGCGCTTCCTAACATCTCAGATAGAGAGCAATGTAACATCACAGACACAGAGCATCCTAACACCATTAATACAGAACATTCTATCACCACAGAGCATCCTAACATCACAGATGCAGAACAAACTAACACTATTGATAAACCACTTTCTAACAAAAATGAAACAGAGCATCCTAACATTACAGAAACAGAGCAATCCACAGACCAGACCAGCCCAACCCACAGATATATAGACCAGCCAATAGACACCCCTACAGACCAACCTATTAACACCAATTCCGACCAGCCCACAGACACAGAGCAGTCCACAGACACAGAGCAGCCCACAGACACAGAGCAGTCCACAGGGAAAGAGCAAATAACCCCTGACCCCTCACCAACATCCGGCGTGTCCAGCAATGAGCACGCAGTCGAAGTTTTTGAGGAAGACACCGAAGCCCAGGTGGCTGGCGAAGTGTCTGACGGTGACTCTAAGCCCATCGTCGATGAAGCTTCAGGTCACTCTGAAACCACCGTACCCCAGCCCGGGGACGAAGAGCAGACGGTAGACCTGGAGCCAGAGCCAGTGTGTTCCGACGACGATGCAGAGGTGGCCGAGAAACAGCTGACCAGGGCTCAGCCGTTCGACGCTTGTATAGTACCCCTGAAGTCCCTGACGGATGCCCAGCTGGCTCTGCACGAGGAGCGCATGGCTCACATTGCCGAAGGCGACTCCGGCCAGGCTGCAGGCGGTCCGGTGGGCAGTCCTGTAAAGGCCAAGAGAAGCAAACCGGCGGGGTCCTCGGGTCTGTCCAGGAGCGTGACTCCCAACCCCCGCATACGCTGCGACGACTGCGGCTTTGTGGCGGACGGCCTGAGCGGCCTCAATGTGCACATCTCCATGAAGCACCCGTCCAAGGAGAAGCACTTCCACTGCATGCTCTGTGGCAAGTCGTTCTACACGGAGAGCAACCTTCAGCAGCACCTGACCAGCGCCGCCCACCAGCGCAACGAGCAGGCCAGCATCGAGGAGCTCCCAGAGGGCGGCGCCACCTTCAAGTGTGTCAAGTGCACAGACCCGTTCGAGACCGAGCAGGAGCTCTTCGTGCACATCAAGGAGAAGCACGAGGAACTGCTGCGCGAGGTCAACAAGTATGTTCTGGAGGACACTGAGCAGATCAACCGCGAGCGCGAGGAGAACCAGGGGAACGTGTGCAAGCACTGCGGCAAGGTGTGCAAGAGCAGCAACTCCATGGCCTTCCTGGCGCATGTCCGAACTCACACAGGTATGTTGGCTTCTGGAAATTACATTTATCAGAAAATCTCTACTGCTTCTTTTTGATGATTAACCCTTTTTTAATGGCGAAGTGGACCGTTTCTTAGTATCCATCAATGGCTGCGTCTCTGATTTTCATGTAAGATACATGTAGAAGTGTTCCACTTTTGGTTCAGCAGCATTGCCAACCATTGCACATTTTGGACTTTAGTCTGGACAGAGTTTTGAGAAACTGTAGGCGAGCCTAAATAGTGGTATCAGTATCTGACGATATGAGCTTAGGCCATGCGTTAGAAAAATGGAGAAGGTAGACTGATTGAGCTGCAGCAGGAGAGATGCTAATGGACCATGGATTGGGATTCCCTGCGCACCGCCCGGTCAAAGACATGTACGACTCATAATTGATGTGTCCATTACCAAGACTCAGTCGTAATTATAGTCAATAAGTCTCTGTAAATGTGTTAAAGCTTGGGCTAAAAGCATTGGAGGCCCAAAGAGAGGTGGGCTAATAATTTAAAATAATCAATGCAGGCGTATTCAAAGCCCTTAATTTCCCTTGTGTGTGTGTGTGTGTTTGTGTGTGTACGCACACATGTGCATGTGTGCGTGTGTGTGTGTTTGTGTGTATACCGTCCGTGCATGTGTCAGCCTTCATGGCGAGCTGATTATCCTCAATCCATTAAGATTTATCTTGTCATTTATAATGCAAAGCAGGGTTCGGCTCGTCAGGTCTGTGACTGGGGAACGCCCGGCGGGTTACGAACAGAGGGCACTCCATTACTCTTCCCTGACCATGTGTATTAATTGCTTTTAAAATCAACTTAATGCAGCAATGAGAAGTGAGGGAGCCATCAATAAATGCCCTTCTCTGCTTCCCTCAGTCCGTCCCCCTTTTCAACCCAAACTTTAATGGGACTTTAATTGGAGTACAGGCAGCACTCAATGGTCAGTCTGAGTGTCTTGTGTGTGTCCGAGGTTGGTTGTGTGTGTGTGTGTGTGTGTTCGTGTGGAGTGACTGACTAATGGCGGCAGAGTGTTAAGATGTGTGGAGCGTCTTGGGAAATTGTCGGAGAGGTTGCCAGTAGTAGAGTCAATGAGGATGCTGCCAGAGGCCACTAAGGCAGTCTGGTCTGGTGGTTTAGAATGTTCTAGATACTCGGTCTGTTACCGCTGCCCTCAACGAAGTTGCAAAACTCTGGTAACTTACAAACATTTAATTTCCATTTCCGGTTGGAATAAGCCCTCATTCCCTGAATCTGTAGGGAATAGGCAGGAAATCCAGAATCCTTCTACCAGGATTTCAGTTTTTTGGGGGAGTTTAGTGGATTTTTTACAACCCAAACCCTTGGCAATCACTGACTCAGAGACTACAGGTCAGATATTTAAATATCGTGGAAAAAGTCATTTTCTTCCGTAATTCAAATCAAAATGTGGCATATAGTCTAGATTCATTACACAAAGTGACACCTTGCAATACTTTTTTGTTTGAATCTGGATGATTACCGCTTACAGCTCATGGAAATAAAAAATCCAGTATCTCAAAATATTATAATAAAAAATGTTAAATACAGAAATGAGAAGAGAAGAACCTGAGCTCTAATCAGCTAATTAGGTCCCTGAGCCTTCAGTAAACACAGCCACAATCATGGGGAAGACTGCTGACTTGACAGTTTTCCAGAAGACACTCACTGACACCCTCCATTAGGAGGGTAAGCCACAGAAGGTCATTGCTGAAAGGGCAGGCTGTATCAAAGCATATTCCTGGAAAGTAGACTGGAAGGGAAACGTGTGGTAGGAGAAGGTGCACAAGCAACAGGGATGAACGCAACCTTGAGAGGATTTTCCCAAGAACTTGGGAGAGCTTCAAAAGGAGTGGACTGATGCTGGAGTCAGTGCATCAAGAGCCACCATGCACAGACATGTCCAGGAAATGGTCTACAAGTGTTGCATTCCTAGTGTCAAGCCACTCCTGAACCAGAGACAACATCAGAAGCGTCTTACCTGGGCGAAGGAGAAAAAGTCCTGGACCGTTGCTCAGTGGTCCAAAGTCCTCACTTCAGATGAAAGTACATTTTGCATTTCATTTGTAAATCAAGGTCCCTGAATCTGGAGGAAGATTGGAGAGGCACAGAATCCAAGTTGCTTGAAGTCCAGTGTGGAGTTTCCACAGTCAATAATGATTTGGGGTGCCAAGTCATCTGCTGGTGTTGGTCAGCTGTGTTTTATCAAGTCCAGAGTCAATGCAGCCGTCTACCAGAAGATTTTAGAGCACTTCATGCTGATTTCCTTTTCCAGCAGGACTTGGCACCTGCCCACAGTGCTAAAATGACTGGTAACTGGTTTGCTGCCCATGGTATTACTGGAATTGATTGGCCAGCCAACTCGCCTGACCAGAACCCTGTAGAGATTCTATGGGGTATTGTCAAGAGGAAAATGAGATACACCAGACCGAACAACACAGACGAGCTGAAGGCTGCTATAAAAGCAACCTGGGCTTTCATAACACCTCAGCAGTGCCACAGGCTGATTGCCTCCATGACAGTAATTTGTGCGAAAGGAGCCCCGATCAAGTATTGAGTACATAAATTAACATACAGTTTAGGGAAAAAAGTATTTGATCCCCTGCTCATTTTGTACGTTTGCCAACTGACAAAGAAATTATCAGTCTATAATTTTAATGGTAGTTTTATTTGAACAGTGAGAGACAGAATAACAACAAAAAAATCCAGAAGAACGCTTGTCAAAAATGTTATACATTTATTTGGATTTTAACGAGTGATGTAAGTATTTGATCCCCTCTCAATCAGAAAGATTTCTGGCTCCCAGGTTTCTTTTATACAGGTAACGAGATGAGATTAGGAGCACACTCTTAAAAGGAGTGCTCCTAATCTCAGGTGGTTACCTGTATAAAAGACACCTGTTCACAGAAGCAAATCAGATTCCAAACTCTCGTTGGCCAAGACCAAAGAGCTGTCCAAGGATGTCAGGGACAAGATTGTAGACCTGGAATGGGCTACAAGACCATCGCCAAGCAGCTTGGTGAGAAGGTGACAACTGTTTGGAAGAAACACAAAAGAATTGTCAATCTCCCTCAGTCTGGGGCCCCATGGAAGGTGTCACCCCAGAATGGTGAGGAATCAGCCCAGAACTACACGGGAGGATCTTGTCAATTATCTCATGGCAGCTTGGACCATAGTCACCAAGAAAACAATTGGTAACACACTACGCCATGAAGGACTAAAATCCTGCAGCGCCCCCAAGGTCCCCCTGTTCAAGAAAGCACATGTACAGGCCCGTCTGAAGCTTGCCAATGATCATCTGAATGATTCCGAGGAGAACTGGGTGAAAGTGTTGTGGTCAGATGAGTCCAAAATTTAGCTCTTTGGCATCAACTCAACTTGCCGTGTTTGGAAGAGGAGGAATGCTGTCTATGACCCCAAGAACACCATCCCCACCGTCAAACATGGAGGTGGAAACATTATTTTTTGGGGGTGTTTTTCTGCTAAGGGGACAGGACAACTTCACCACATCAAAGGGACAATGGGCGGGACCATGTACAGTCAAATCCTGGGTGAGAACCTCCTTCCCTAAGCCAGGGCATTGAAAATGGGTCGTGGATGGGTATTCCAGCATGACAATGACCCAAAACACACGGCCAAGGCAACAAAGGAGTGGCTCAAGAAGAAGCACTTTAGGGTCCTGGAGTGGCCTAGCCAGTCTCCAGACCTTAATCCCATAGAAAATCTGTGGAGGAGCTTTAGGTTCAAGTTGCCAACCGTCAACATCGAAACCTTAATGACTTGGAGAAGATCTGCAGTGGGACAAAATCTCTCCTGAGATGTGTGCAAACCTGGTGGCCAACTGCAAGAAATGTCTGACCTCTGTGATTGCCAACAAGGGTTTTGCCACCAAGTACTAAGTCATGTTTTACAGAGGGGTTGAATACTTATTTCACTCATTAAAATGCAAATCAATTTATAAAATGTTTGACGTGTTTTTCTGGATTTAGTTGTTGTTATTCTGTCTCTCACTGTTCAAATAAAGCTACCATTAAAATTATAGACTGGTCTTTTCTTTGTCAGTGGGCAAACGTGCAAAATCAGCAGGGGATCAAATAGTTTTTTCCCTCAATGTACTTAGCATAGCCAGTTCAGCCAGGAAACCCGAGTGGTAATTGGTCAGCAACGTATCAGTTGATGCAGGATCGCTCTTATCACATGTCAGATTGCAACCTGTCTTTATAACCATCAGGTTACTCAGTTGGTTGTTGAGCTTGTAATAACATGTGGGTGCACGCCCAACCACCCACCACCCCTGCCTTAACCTGTGTTCCTTCTGGGAGGTTTGGTACTGCGTACCTTGTTATTTGCCATGGGAATTGCATAAATAACAACAAAGGTATGTTATTGTAGTAGTATCGTATACACGATCATGTAATGGCAATGAGTTACCCTAAAGGAGCAGAACCTAATGCCAAGACTTGCATGTACAGGGCTGTACATAAGTTCTCTAATAAATGGTTAAACTCATATGTGGTGTTTTCTGTCTGAACTTCTGTAGGTTTTTTTTAGTTCATTAGCTGATATGAGCTTTTCTCTCATTACTGTTTTATATATATTTTATTCTAATATTTTGATATACTGGATTTTTTATTTCCATGAGCTGTAAGCCATAATCATCAGGATTGAATCAAAAAAGGCTTGAAATGTTTCACTCTATGCTTAAAGAATCTAGAATACATTTTTAGAATACACTTTTTGATTTGAATTACAGAAAAAAACATTTCCACAATAGGGAGATGCGCCTGTACATGATTACTTCTTTTTATGACTTCATAACTTTTAACATGCTGGAAGAATCAACATTGTCTCACTACTGTGAACTAGTTTAGGAAGCTTTTGGCAGGTACGTATTTTGCAGGACAAAACGCTGATTGGTTCAGCAATAATAGAGAAACTACCTTTCTTTGTCTCTGTATCTCAATAACGGATATTAAAGCTAGAATCTTTGGATGCATCATCCACTTTTGGACATGAATGGCCTCCCCATTGGTTCTTAAAGAATAAATGGCCAAAGGGTTTAGTTCAATTGTCATACCCCATCAGAACCCTAAATATCATACATTTTCTACTCTGTAACTACAATGTAAATGTAAATACTGTATAGCCAAACATGGTCAAATCTATAATGAGGATCTCATCAGTGGTCAGATCTTGCATCCATGGCTAGGCCTACATGTATGTCAGTAAATTTGAGTTGTCTTAAGGCCCATCCCTCAGCTTGACCTAAATTAAGAATTTTTAAATGCTTTGCTCATGAATACATTGTTGAGGGAAAATCTACTTAATACAATGTTGTATTGTTTTCTCATCTGGCTACGTTAAGATAAATGTCCTAGCTGTAAGTCACTGTAGATAATAGCGTCTGCTAAATGACTGAAATGTAATGTAAGTGGATCCTTGTGATATTCAAATCTGTAATATGTACTTTATGATCCAAATACTGTACCATGTAAACAACCCCATTTCTCTCAGTCCAGTCTGAGGGAAAGTGTTACTTAAGCAAATGAAAATGGTGACACTTTAAAAAGATGCACTCGTCAAAGTCAAGGGCACATTCGGAGGTCTCGATTGAGTCATGTCGTTTTTTTGCTAGGTTGCTTATCCTTTTGCGATTGAGTTACGTCTTCAGTTATGAGATTGCTTTTTCTCTTTTTTGCCTCCTGTTTGTAGAATGCACAGATTTCTTACAGTTTTGACAGCGTATGGTAGTTAATATTATTGCTAAGTTCCCTCATTATATTGAGTTATTCACCAGATGTACGTTGTCATTTGTCCACAGCGCGTCTTTCCATGCTGTGGAGCAGGACTTTGGGGCCTGTCTGTGTTTGGACTGGGAGCACGTCCAGAACATTTTAATTAAACCAAGGTTTTATTTACTTGATTAATCAGTGAAATCGGGAGATGGTAGGAGGCTGCCCCCGTATTTGTCAACCCCCTCCTCCCCAAAAAAGTTCATTTTGCCAATGAGGATGCAACTAGATTTGCATTTTGCGCTAAATTGGTCACTTTTTCACTTGAGAGAGCTGTCTGACCTTCCCGGACCTGGAGTAGGTTGGAGTAATGGGCACACCACATACCCGCTACACACATTTGCACAAGTGAGCATGCATACCCGTAGTTGTGTTTTGCTATACTTGTGATGACAAACAATTGATTTGTATCGAAGGATAAACTTCTTTCCCCTATTCACCAACCACATACCTAAACCTCGCTCATATACCAAACCTTAACACTGACACCTAACCTGAACTCTAAGGAGTTTCTGAAGATGTGAGAGTTCCGTGAGCGTGGTTACTGCGCCCTGATGTGGCTGGATGCTTTCTGACAGGGCCTGGCTTGAGAACACTGTTTATCTTGGGGTGGATATTTGGTCCCCACATTCAACACTGGAGAAGTACCGGTCCTGTTTTATGCTTTCTGGTTGGCCCATTTTAACATTCCGTAACGAGGCTAACAATTAGCCCAAGGCTTTCAAAATGGAAAGGGTGAGGACGAGGGGAGAGAGAGGGGATGACAGAGATACAGAAAACGAGTGAGAGGCGGGGAGAGAGGCAGAGACAGAAAGACGGTTTAACATTGCGGGATGATTTTTCAAGGAGATGAATTAGTCATCCTGGGTCTCGTCTCGGCTGTGAGGGAGCATGTGGATGGCAATATTAATTTAACATGACACTGCATTGATGGTCAATTTCAGTTTCACGGAGGCTGTTTTAAGTGGAGTGGATGAGCATTAACATGATGGGACAGGAGATGTCTTGTACTCACTCACACAGCCATCTGGCCAGATCTGCTCCCCCTGCGCCTGTCTCCTGCTTCACCTCGGCTTTGTGGCCCGCGTGCGTGCGTGCGTGCGTGCGTGTGTGTGTGTGTCCGTCCGTGTATATTTGTTTTGAGTGTGCAGCATACGGATGTGTGTCGAGGCTAAATGAAGAGGCCCTGATTCGCGGGCGCCCAAGTGCAAACGCCCCTCCCTCGCCCGTTTTGCAGGCCTTGTTAGCGCGCGCTTGCCTTTCAATCTTCGTTACCAGCTTAAAATTCGATGTGTCGTACTTCCAGCTCGCAGCTAGTGAACCGTGTATGAACGAATTAGTAATCTACACAAAGTGCTTAATCAAATCAGCGGCTGCCCCTGAAATAAATATTGCAGTGCGTCTTGGGATATTCACTTGGAGAGTGGATTGTAAAAAATGCATAGCAAGTATATCATAGGAGGTTCCCAGTCACGCTGGTATGTCATACTGGAGCGGCTGGTGTTGTCCCGGCATGCATCTGAATGGATGGCCCACAGTTTGGGGAAAATGGCCCTGTTGAAGTCATGAATTGGCTTATATGCCACATGTTCTAACTAAGTAAAACAGCATTGAAACACTTTTTGGTGGCAGGTATATAGTGCAGTAGTCCCTGTGCAGCTACTGTTGAATGATTGGGTCCGTGTGCTGTAGGAGTCTGGTGTGAGGAGAACCAGCTTTCTGTCATGGATGCTGGCGGGCCATCCATAGTAGCTCTCTTGTCTCTTTCTTTTTGTCCTCTCTCTCTTTCCTTAGATCTTGGATTTATGTCCATTTTTCTTCTTTATTTCGTCTTCTCTTTCTTTTTTCTTTTCTTTTTCTTTCTTTTCTTTCTCTCTTTCTCCCGTCTTGCTCTTCCTATCTCTCCCCCTCGCCTCTCTCTGCTGCTCTTAAATGAGAAATGGCAGGCAGAGACTGCCACTCTCTCAAACACCAGTGCAACCCCACCCTCCCCATTTATAAATGAGAATAATTAGGAGGAAACCTCCCTGCAAAGCCAGGCAGAGTGATTAGCGCTTTAATGATGGAAGGGGGTAGTGGGCACACAGAGAATTGATTTACGTATTCTGCCCGACCTTTGGATTCCAATTTACGCATCCAGAAGCTAAAGAAGGAAGACTAGGTAAGAACGAGATGGAGAGAGTGACAGGGATGGATAGAAGGAGGAGACTGGTCCTCCACTGTGGTTTTATGTCCTGGACTCAGGGCTTATAGTTGTTTTAAAGTCACTTTTGGGCAGTAAAGAACCTAATTTGCTGTCTAGAATATTCTAGGTCTGAAGAGGTCAACAATATAAAACAAAACAATTCACCGACTCAGCATTTGTTTTTGATTCTGTCCGTGTTGTTGTTTAGTATTTAGATTATGCTTATTTTAGTATTTGTATGTTTCCCATCAGATTGAGCTGAATTGACCTCAGTTGTTGCTCCGCAGGATCCAAACCATTCAAGTGCAAGATCTGCAGCTTTTCCACGGCCCAGCTGGGTGACGCCAGGAACCATGTCAGGAGGCACCTGGGCATGAGAGAGTACAAATGCCACATCTGTGGGTGAGTTCACTAATGACAACTGGGACTTGTAAAGTCATTTGACTTTTTTTTGTTGTGGAGACATTGTTGGAAAGATGTAAAAGAAGGGGTGGGTTCAAATGTCAAATGGGCCTGGCCCTAACCCATACCAACTCATGAGTGTATATCTTCGTAGACCGCTAGACTCCATGTGGACACACGTCACTTCCTTTTTACCAAGGGATGGTGGGGTAGAAAGAAGATGAAGATCTAAAACAAGGAGGTACATCAGATGTACTTAAAAAAAACTTGTATTTTGTGGCATCATTTTAAGACCAAAGTATTCTTCCTCATTACATTGTCACATATCCACGCGGCTGTGAACACCTTCCACTTAGCACCAGTTCAGTTTAATGGCAAGGCTTTCCGCCATCCGGGCGTGCTTAGGATGGAGGACGCCATGCTCACAACTGTTTTTGTGGATCTTGGGGGTGGACTTCATAGCAGGATTAACATGTTGTTCTCAGCAGCTGTGTTTTCCGTTAGTTAGTTAGTCCTCCCCAGTACGTCTGTGTAAACCAGACATTCCGCTTTGTTCGCTGGCATTGGGTTCTTGGTTCCACCGTTGAGTGGAATGAACGTGCTTATTTGTCACCTCCTCTGCCGTTTGCAAACATATTACAGCACGGCAAACAGCTGTAGTTAAACACCGCTTCCTCTAATTAGAAAAAAGGCTCATGTTTCACGAGCCCTCAAGCTAAAGTCCTTTTTCCCAAGTGCTATAAATGTGTTAGGTCTTTGACCAAGAGAGCGGGTGCACCCCCACCCCCGCACGCATGCAAACACACGCACACACGCACACACATACACACACACACACACACACACACACACATACACACACACACACACACACACACACATACACACATACACACACACAGAAAACAGTGCTCCAGTGTACCTTACTGGCTTTAAATGAGACCACTAAATACAGCTCCTGGTTTCACAAATCATGGGGATGGAGGAGCTATCTCCTGCCTGAGCCAGACACTGGTGACAAATCACCCTGCGCGTGTGTTCCTGCATGTGCGCATTCTTGCACGTGTAGATGTGTGTGTTTTCTGTGGGTCTGTGTTCTTTGCGGTGTGTGTCCGTACTCTGTGAGAATGTAAGTGTGTGTGTCCGTACTCTGTGAGAATGTAAGTGTGTGTGTCCGTACTCTGTGAGAATGTAAGTGTGTGTGTCCGTACTCTGTGAGAATGTAAGTGTGTGTGTCCGTACTCTGTGAGAATGTAAGTGTGTGTGTCCGTACTCTGTGAGAATGTAAGTGTGTGTGTCCGTACTCTGTGAGAATGTAAGTGTGTGTGTCCGTACTCTGTGAGAATGTAAGTGTGTGTGTCCGTACTCTGTGAGAATGTAAGTGTGTGTGTCCGTACTCTGTGAGAATGTAAGTGTGTGTGTCAGTACTCTGTGAGAATGTAAGTGTGTGTGTCCGTACTCTGTGAGAATGTAAGTGTGTGTGTCCGTACTCTGTGAGAATGTAAGTGTGTGTGTCCGTACTCTGTGAGAATGTAAGTGTGTGTGTCCGTACTCTGTGAGAATGTAAGTGTGTGTGTCCGTACTCTGTGAGAATGTAAGTGTGTGTGTCCGTACTCTGTGAGAATGTAAGTGTGTGTGTCCGTACTCTGTGAGAATGTAAGTGTGTGTGTCTGTACTCTGTGAGAATGTAAGTGTGTGTGTCCGTACTCTGTGAGAATGTAAGTGTGTGTGTCCGTACTCTGTGAGAATGTAAGTGTGTGTGACTGTACTCTGTGAGAATGTAAGTGTGTGTTTCCGTACTCTGTGAGAATGTAAGTGTGTGTTTTCCGTACTCTGTGAGAATGTAAGTGTGTGTTTTCCGTACTCTGTGAGAATGTAAGTGTGTGTTTCCGTACTCTGTGAGAATGTAAGTGTGTGTTTCCGTACTCTGTGAGAATGTAAGTGTGTGTTTCCGTACTCTGTGAGAATGTAAGTGTGTGTGTCCGTACTATGTGAGAATGAAAGTGTGTGTGTGTGTGTGCACGTTGACTGATTACCGGGCAGAGCAGCAAACAAAGAACTGAGCCGAACCCCCTCGTTAGTATCCTAGTAACCATACTCTCTCTTCCTAAACTATTCACATGAACTCATATAAATACATATATCTGTTTGGTTTCCTTAATCTGAATGCAGAGCTGTTGGCTAATGGTTACTCACGTCTAAGGTAATACAATTTTCTTTTTCTTTTCTGTTTGGGCTGACCTAGAAAGTGAGATTACAATGTAGGCCGGCCATTAGGCATTTCATTGCACACACTGGGCAGGGCGATCTATTTTGCAAAAACAAAACACTCTTTGTCTAAAGAAATTGTTTCTCATTATTGCGAGTCATCATCTCAATTACCATAGCCAAATTGTTCATAAGTTTACCCAACTGATGTTTCTAGAGCTCTTTAATTGAAATTTCTCTGTTTAGTAAAGTGTAGTGGTATTTCACCGAGAGATGGAATTTCTAGAAGGTATGAAGTCCCACTGACTAGGGCATTTGGACTTGTATAAACTGTGGGTAGGCAACCCTACTGAGTGACACTCATACTTTATGACACAAGCCAATGTAACTTTCGCCTCCAGTAGCCGGTTCGATTCCCTGCTGGCCCGGCCCTGGTTAACATGTCGAGGAGCCCCAGTGTTATTTAACTTGATCCAGACTTGGGCGCGTGTGTGTTTTGTGCTCTTCTCCCCGTGCCAATCGATTGGCGATCCCCTGGGTGAACTTTGTGGCTGAGAAGATTACCCTCTCCTGACACCATGCAATAACGATTGAGACACCCCCGAATGGATGCAGCGCCCCTCCACTGTCCACCTCGCTTTAGCAGAGCGGCGAGCCGCCCGGAGATACGGAACGCCGCTCGTCCCCGCTGAGGACTCTTGGAAGTTGTTGATACTTAAAGATCATATTGTTGTGGCATTTAATTAACAAATGCAAATCAAGGCCAGGACAGACATGCACCTCTGACCCGGCTGCCAATCAAAACGTGAGAAGGGCTGGTTAGGATGGGTGTGTTGTGCACAGCAGGCCTGGTACTCTGGCTGTCTCTATGTCTGTCTGGCTCTCTCTCTGCATCTGTCTTGTCTGTCTGTGTCTGTCTCCCATCTCTTCTTGTCTCAATATCTCAATCTTCTTGTCTCAATATCGGTCTCTTTCTGTCTCTCCTGTTCTAATAGCTCTATGTCTCTGTTCTTGTTTGTTTCAGTCCCTCTCTTTCGTTCGGTCTTCCTTGCCCTTCTGAGTGACATGTCTCTTAGTCGATATTTTATGTTGTTGTTTTTTTACCGCGTGTTCATCATTAAATGACTGAACCTGGCTCGTCTGGCAGAAGCGCCACGTGATGACACAGTTGGACTTAGCGAGCCGCTGTCAGCCAGACTAGAATGTTGCTACAATGACACCTCCAAAATGTGAAACTGATTGATGTCGCCCTAATTCGCCAATAAAAACATAACCTGCAAAAACAGCAGAAAAACACAAATTGCGCCCCCCCAGCACATAAAGCACTGCAAGATACCACAGTTAATTGGAAAACCAGCATTTTTTTTAACACACAGGGCAGTGGTAGCTTGTCTTTCGCCTGCACGCTGCGTGTCGGCCTACAGTGAGTCTAGGCCACTTAATGAGCACTCCTTTCCTCTCCTCAATCATGTTCTCTCCCCTGAAAAGGCCCTAGATTCAGCATTTTTCCTCCCTGCACCCCCCCCCCCCTCCCCGATAACCCCACAGCTCTCGCCTCGCGGTCCCCGAAGAGGCCGTGGATGGCCGGCGCTGTTTGTAGGTGTTCAATTATTCATCCAGAGTCTAAACGCTGTGAAGCATTGGTTTAATATCTGGGGCCTAGGCGTTGAAAGTATTAATAACACCCGTTGGACCTTGATTCCATAGAATAATATCGTCCAGGCGGCCACTATGGTTTCCTGTCAACTTCACAACAGAGGGGAAAACATTTGTTTAAACTTGAACTTTTCCTCTCTATATCTTGAAAACTGCTGTCTAGTCTTTTTCGGTATGTAAGAGCCTCCCCGCCCCTCATCGGAGAGTAGCCAAGTCCGGAGTGAGTGTATTTAGTCATCATTTCATGTTGGTTTGTGTGATTCCAACAGAACAGGATGGGGCGTGCTCGTGTCAAGCTTTTGTGTCTCCCGTTCTGAATGTGTCTCTGCCGGTCCCGGAATAGCCCTGTCAGTTTAGTTCCGCCCGCCCCTCCCCGCACCAACTCATCGCCTGTAATGTGGCTTAACGCCCGGCCGTCTCCCATCCCCAGCGCGTTTGTGGCCCGGGCCTTGACAGGAGAGAAGCATCTTAGCGCGCTGGTTATCCGGAGAAAGCCGTCACTTACCCCAGCCCCTTCATTGCCCCCCCCCCCCGACCCTCTCAGCCCCTCCCCGCCGCGATGCCCTTTAATCCTCAAACAGAATCTTCTTATAACTCTGACCGAGGGGGGGAGGCGACTCTTTTTATTTGACTCCTCTCTCTTCTCCTCCATTTCAACGTTAATGGTTGTTGCGGTTGAAGAAAAGGATCCCTACGACGACAATTATAATGTCACCCGGCTGATCTCTCTGCCGCCCCCGAAATAATTGTACATCATCGCTTCATAACGTGTCAAAGAGACGTCGGTGGCATGCAATTAAAACCGGTGAACATAATATAGCAAATTACGGCCTGTCAGGTCGCCGAACAACACAGTCGGTGTTTGAGTTACACTTAATCATCACGTGCATTAGCGACTCCATCGGGTTTTCCGCTCCTGAAGGCGGGCGTGAGGCGCTCTGTCTTTTGCCGTTAAGGGCTTTGGATTGTGTCTGGATGTGCAACGCCCTGGCAGTAGTCCTGTGGTTACGAGGGGTGACGTTTTTCGGAAAAACCCGGCTGACTCTGTTTACGCGACCGAGGATGATTCCAAGCCTGTAGGCCGAATCATCCAGAGCGAAGTAGTTTGAAGTTCAGATTTCACTAGCCGTGACACAACACGTGGAAACATTGAGTATTTGCTCTCAACAAGCCGGAATCCGCAAACCCGTTGTTTTTGCATAATGTATCCGCCACGTTTGGGGGGGAAAAGACTCCCATCTTGATTGAACAGATGTTTCCTCGACCTCCACCCTGTTTAAGATTTTCCATGTCCTTCATAGCCTCCCCTCCCCCTTAAAAACAGAATTTATCCCCATTAGTGGACCCATGAGTCTTTACTGTTTTGTGTCCCAATCTGGACCATAATGTCAAGGAGCGTTGTCCTCCTTGAAATAAACACATTCTGCTTTGATGTGCTTAACTGAATTTAGTACGGCATTATCGGAAAATGAAAGAAGTAACCTTAAAGGTCATTTTGGAAAAGAATGCAGAGAGGCTGATCTGGAAAGGTTAAGTATGTGACAGAGCTGTTTGGACGATAAGGAGAAGGGCTTTGTGTGCTTGGAAAGCTCAGGGTTTGTTTTTTGACTCGCGCGTGCTGCGATCGCTCTTTATGACCGGGACAGCTTTACAGCCGGTTAGCCCCCCCCATAACACGATAAAGCACAGCGTAATGGATTGGATGTGTTTAGTAGCCTTGGGCTGATGTTTGTGAAATAATGTTTCTGCAAACGGAACACGAACATTGATATGGACACACACACACACACACACACACAAAAGCTGTGACTTGACAGTATCTATAATAGTAACCCGGTTTGCACAAATTCACAGCCAGTGTTGGTTAGATGCAGTCTGTATTTACTACAATATGGCTTATCTTTATTGAGGAAATATTCAATCAGAGCCCTTAAATTTTCATGGGCCTCTTTTTTTCTGGGAGCTGGGACGATCCAAGGCCTTTTAATCAAAACCAAGCTATGTTACGATGTGACCCAAACCTCTCTTGCCGGTCCGGATTTATGCTTCAAATTACACTTTTGTGAAAACTTTGTCGGCAAAGTGTGGCGTCAGTCTTCTGTTTTGTGAAAGTGTATTATTGGACGGCCTAAATGGGCCCCATTGAGCTGTTGTTGCAAGCGCACTCTCTCTGTCTGAGCCTATCCATCCTATTAACTCTTAATAACATCCTCAGACATGTAACCGTCGGACAAGGTCTGGCCTGCTCTTTAGTGGCCTTGGAATGGGGGCTAAGGGGCTTCATAAACAAAACATTCCCTTTTTAATCAAATAGCAAACAAAAACAAAGAAAGCAAGCCCCTCTAAATGGCACGGACTGCGCCAGTATAGTTAAAGCAGCTAACACAGCATGATGAGCACTCTGGAGAACTGGCTGGCTTCATCACATCAGCAAAAGTAGCTAGATTGTCATGACTGAGTGTGGATGGGCCATAGATATATTAGTTACGGTAACTTGGGAACAGTTAGGTTAAAAGTGCCTGTTAAGCCCACCAACAGTTATGTTGAAACTTTTCTAATACATATTGCAAAATGTTTTTTCAAACCAAGTGGAGATAAAATAAAAGATGAATCTCTCATTTGAAGTTTAATGACTTCAAAGTACACAAGTCTACCCTTAAAGCCCATTAGTTTCCAAGTATGACCATCTCCAGATTTTGTGTTGAAAATGTCAGTTTTCTTTTATTTAAAAGTATTAAAACAATTTAATTATAATGAATTATATTTAATTTTTTAGCTTTCAATCTAAATAGCTGAATAATTACAACTGATCATAAAGACATCGAACATTTGAAATCCTGGACATATCCTAAATGTGTATGAAATAGAACCGATCCTTTTGTGCTTACAACATTTTATTAGTCATCAATACATGGTGAAACATTTGTACAATTTGTATCTACTTTTGTTTGGCCTTTTAGTCTTGTTTCATTTAGTTCTAATTGGTTATTGTTCTTCCTGGAATTTAACTAGATGTAGGATTTCCAACTTTGACACTAAAGGCATAATCCATGAGTAACGTGATGTATGCATAGCTAACAGGCGCTGTTCAGCTGTAAATAAACTCCACACGCACAAGTAGCCCACCAGATTTCATTAAGAGATGAACTTCTCAGTTCCCATACTTAAGACGACTCTGGTCCCTGCACCGGTTTAGCCTCTGCCATCTTTCCTTTTTTGCGATAATGAATAATATTAATTTTTTTGTTAATAATAAGTTGTTGCACCCCTAGCACAGATTTTAGGCACCACCTCTGAAAATAATAATTTTTTCTCATGATATAATATTGTGGGCCTAACTGTTAAGCTGTTGAATGCAATCAAAAACACCTATTCTATATGTTTCATTACAAAGTAACCAAATGTCTTATTGGAACCGTATAACAATTTAAGTTTCATTTAAAAGTAAAATAAAACCAAATATATTTGCAAATGTGAGACTCTGTTTGACATCTAGCATGTTGTTGCAGTAAACTAAGCTATGTAGCTAATGTATTGGTTGTGACATGGTATGTTAGTACTAGCTCATAAAACCCATCTTTTCAGTTGGTGACAAATTATATTAAACAGTAAAATGGTAATGGAAGCATGAATACAAACACTGATCTCTTACTTAGACATTAGTTTACTCTAGGACAGCGTGACAGATTGCTCACTATGTCGGCTTGGGGATTCATCTTAGCAGCCATTTGTTTACGGGCCAGATGCTTTAACTGCTACCTGCAGCCCTGGGCAGATGTCGCCCAAGTCTTGATCTCTGAGTGTGTTGACATCAGCGGACAGGAACTGGTGGCAGTAACACAGGCCTATCCAGAGGTCTTGGTGCTGGAAGCTGAACAAAGGCTTGTTGAATTGTAAACAGAGCACTGATTTAAATGCAGTCGTACTATTAACTTCACACAACAAAAGCGAGAAGTCAATCCCCGCTGTTGCTAAGAAACAAATATCCTAGTTAAAAAGAAGAAAGTGGTCCTTTGTGAGATAAAAGCCCAGCGACTGATTCCATTGGGCTCATCGTATCATAGGTAGATTTCAGAGTCGCTCACCAAAGGGAAGAGAAGTTAATGAGTGATTAACAACAGCAATTAAAAGATGAGGAGGAGGGAGAGAACGAGGAGGGAGAGACAGAGACAGGGAGAGAGACAGAGTGTAAAGAAGAAGAAAGGGTAATTAAAATATCCGTCCCTCTCTTTGTGGGAACTGTGTGTCATCCATTGTGCACTTATTAAAAGCCGGGAGGGAAGGAGAGAACAGCTCTTAATTTCAGCACCCGGGAACTGTAAGGGTAATCATGCCCGCGGATGGAAGCTCAGGAAGGCTGTAACTCACGTTTAAGTGTGGGGCCGTGTCACAGCAGGTTCACAGTCATGCATTTCTGTGTTGACACCCATCGGGGCACAGAGATATTTGGCAGTCAGGAGTAATTTAACTTAATTAATGGGATGCATATTTGATGGCGGAATAAAATATCCCGGCTCAGCAAAGTGGAAAAGGGGAAAAGATTTAGTGGGAGTCAAAGGTGTAGGGGAGAGTAATTTGCTGCATTCAGTTACTGCTGCTTGAGGAAAGGAGGAGAGACTGAGGGAGAGGGTAGAGAGAGAGTGGGAGGGAGGGGGGAGGCAGTCAGAGCCAAGGAGGGAGGAGAGAACGGGACGGATTGAAAAAGATGGAGGGGGAGAGAGTCAAAGGAGTGAGATGGACATGGGGGTCGACACAGAGCTGAGCCGAAGTGCGGAGCGGAATGGGACGTCCCCAGTGCCGATAGGGAGCTCAGAGTGACAGTGGTCCAATGAATTCATATCCGTGGTGACCCCCCCCCCTTCAGTAGAAAACCAGCACGCTGTGCTGCTTTGCAAACTTGTGTTGGAGCCGCAGGCTGCTGAGGGCCTCTTAAATATGCATGAGGGGGCTT
Source organism: Esox lucius (assembly GCF_011004845.1). Classification (NCBI taxonomy): domain Eukaryota; kingdom Metazoa; phylum Chordata; class Actinopteri; order Esociformes; family Esocidae; genus Esox; species Esox lucius. Next base: position 6,952,764 of record NC_047588.1, on the reverse strand, counting down.
TTATAAAGAGGTTCGATGATGCCGTGGAACAGTTTGTGCCACACGCAGTCAGACCGCGGTGCCACAAGGCGAACCCGGTCCGGCGAATAGCTTGTCACACAGCTTTTAACGTCCCCTGGCACTTTTTAATTGACTACCCGTAGGTATAGATTATTTCACGGCCAGTCCACTGTGTAGATGTTTGCTAACATCCAGGAGACTGGAATCTGGGATGCCGGCTAGATGTAAGCCCTCTCCCTCCGATTCCTTTACCTCTTTTCTCTCTTTCTATCTATCTCTCTGCTCTCTCCCCCTTTCTCTCCATCATTCCCTCTCCCTCCGTCAGCCTTATTAGAATGGGGTGAGAGTCTAAATGTAATCACTGGTTGGCGTCATCGTAAGGGCCCGATGTTTCTGGCTTGGTGGCGGCGCTGCCTAGCCGGATAGGAGAGTGGTCAGGACGTGTCTGAGAGGAAACCCGGTTAGGTCGGGATCCTGATTCGTTCTGTCACAGACGCTATGGCCCGGTGTCCGTCCGCGATGGACCCAATCTCCATTTGACTAAATCGACTTGTGTCCTCCCTCAAAAGCGACTATGCTCACTGTGTTTTTTGTTTTGTACCTTGCGAACGTCTTGTCAGAAATCGTGATCTGATTTAGATTTTCCCGATGGGGGTGGGGGCTGCCCTCGTGTTCTCCTCGTGGTCTCGAGTTTTATTTTCCAACCCACTCAACAGTTAGAATCCTGTCTTGACTCGCGTGACATGCCAGGCTTGAACCTCCGTGAATTTCACTTTGGCTCAGTTGTGCGGTTTTTAAGTTCAGCTCGCCTTGCCTACACTTCGGTTCCCCCACGGCTGTGTCGCATCGTCGTTGGCATTGTGTCAGTGTGACCTGCTGCACTGGGAGCCAAAATCGACACCGTTTTTAAGTTCACACGATATAGGGACGAATGCACACGTCAGCCTTGTAGAATGTATCCTTGGTGAGTCTTGAGCTTGGACGCTCCTGTTGGATGGAACCGAGGCAGCAGATTTATCGGAGTTCAGAGGAAGCGTTCTCTCACTTGGTGCCGGCGGCCGGTAACAACAACAGCCCGTCGGTGTAGTGTAGCGGGGACGTTAGGTGGGTGCGTGGTTAGCTGTCCCACTATAGACTACGTTAGGTCCTAACATACGTTCATGGAATCAAGATGTCCGCCGTTTTCTCAACAAAACAAAAACGCCAATAATATTAAATGTTGACAGATGGGATGTATAATGGAAATGAAATGACATGCCAGCTCAAATAACCAACCAGAGATGGGCTTCAGAATGGACTGTTTCTTTTCAGTGCCCTATTAATTGATTAATTTAAGGCGCATTTTGAGGCGCGTTTCCACCATTCAAGGCGCGTTTCCACCTAACCGTGTCGAGTGATGGCGGCCGTTGAGGTTAGTATCCTCGTCCTACCCATGATGGCCATTCCTTATCCGGCGCTTATGGCGGAGATATTTGACCGTACATTTAAAAAAAAAACTGGCAACGTTTGGCCTGACATCGAAAGTCAACTCCGGGCGCCCATTTCTCCTTTAGCTCTCCGTCTCTCTGCGCTCCCCTCGGACTCCCAACTCACGTGGCCTCCCCTGTCGGACCCCACAGCCTCCATCTTTGACTATGAGAACATAACGGCTGGGTGAGTGATGTTGCTACTGTCCTTGACTAGGATGCTCTGTGGCTACAGCTCACCGGCTCCCGGGCCCAGTGAGCTGTAGAAAAACTCTTCTCAAGCTTTGTGGGGGTGTAGGCAACAGTGCAATGAGGTGTGTGTGTGTGTGTGTGTGTGTGTGTTTGTGTGTGTTTGTTCTCTGCGTTTTTGTGTTTGTGTGGGTATTTTTTTATAGCTGTGAGATAAGGACAAAAATCCATATTTGCGATAAATTGCTTGAATTGATGTGGTGGCGATAAATGGAAAGATTAAACATAAATATGCCAGCAGTTTTTTAATTTTCCTGACTAGTATTACTAGAGTAATCATAGTCATCGGTTGTCCAATTAACTTCTGTCCGTAAGCAGACTTCTTTAATGTTTAACTTCACATAACTCTTTATTTAATGGTAATCAACGATATCAGCAAAACTGCTATCATTTTCGGTTTATCGTCCCATCTTGTGGCCTATGTCAGAGGTTTCTGTACAAGGCACCAGGGGATCATTGAAACATTTTCTGATTAGGCATTTTTGTAAGCTAATCCATTTTTCAATACATTAAAAAAAATAAAAATAGATTTTAATGTGCTTAAAGTGATATTGAAAATGATATAGTTCCTTTATTTGCATAATCGTTGTGATTGGAGAGTCAGTCCAGATTATCCATTAATATCAGAAGCATTCAGGATCTGCATTCACTTCAAAGTGATTAATGAGGGAATGTTCATATCATAAGGTTGAGGAAAGGCCAGACTGTTTTGTACAGTGAGTAGAACGAGTCTGATACATGGGTTTGAGCCTCCTCACCTGTTATTGGAAATAATAATTGGGATTCCAGAGCATGTGCCCTGGATGCTGTCTGTAGTAAGGCAGTGACTACTGCTGGTGTGTAGAGGGAGGACAGGTTGGTGCAAAGTTTTAAATAACTCATAAAAATCTACAAACCTATGTAACATTGTTATATATTTAAACAAATATTATGAAATAATTGCGAATGTTTCGCAGACTTACCGGCCTGCCTTTGCGTACCTCCATTTGAAACCCTGTTTGGAAACCCATAGCATAAGACTTTCTACATTTGCTTTAAACCTTTAAACTGTTCTCAGTCTTATACCAAAAAGTGTAGAATAACAGGAACAGCGTTGGCCGTTTATTGTACTATTCGCAAGTTGAATGCGCCTCGGAAACTAAACCGGGGTCTGGCGTGGGTGCCTTCGCCCAGGGGCTCATCATATCTAGGGGTCCTTGTTGCTAAAAGGTTTAGAAACCTCTGGTTTATTCTTGTGTGAACTCGTTTAAGGACGTGCGGGAGTAATATCTCTCTGACACATTGTTCCTCCATGCGTCCCCGGTTTCGCGGAGGAGTGTAATCCGTTCCCATACATCCACCAGCCTGGCTCCTGTCCCGCCGCGTCACCCCACCCCCTGGGTTGATGGGGGAGTTCAGTGGGGTTGGAGGACCCCGGCCGGCAGGAGGTTTCAACACGCTCCGACCACGACTCCTTCTAAAGCCGGCTTCCCGGATTGACCTGCAGCGCCTCACAAGGGGCTGGGGACGGAGGGTGTCAGGATTGCGAGGGCGCCGGTCGGCGACAGCGGCCCGAGACACGCGGTCCCCCTCGGACATCCGCAAATGTCGGGCCCGGTTGGCTTCTGGTAGGGGAAAGGCAGGCGCGGGTCGGTGGAGGGTGGCGCGTTCTGCCGCGACCACTGTCAGCCGTGCCGTCACCCCCCTCCTCCCGCCACCGCGTTAACCCTTTCAGGGACGAGGCTGAACCCTGCAGCCAGCCGTGAGAAACGCTGACACATCGATTAGCAGCGTAGGAGAGTAGTAGCACCGGGTTTTGTGGGAGGAGGGGGGGTGTGTGTGAGGGGGGGATCACGCTGTCTGTAGAGAAACCCTTTTATTTATTAATTTGGTTCACCCAGTCAAACTAACAGAGGGCAGTATCACTCCGAAACGTTTAGAACTCAGTGTCTCAGACGTTATGGTCAGGGTCAGGTTCTACATCTCCCCCGCGTTTCCAGCCCCCGATATGCATTGCCGCGAGACGGCGTGTACTGAAAATGTTTTCATGGTGATTTAGTTTGAAATCGTCAACTGTCCTTTTCTTCAGAGCCAGGAAAGGTTTCTTAACAAGATGCAGTCGGTGTGCTGAATGTGCAGTAGATGGCGCCATTTCCCTTTTTAGGAAGTCGGGAGGCTCTGATGTTACGTCCAAGTTGTGCTTAATGTGAGGTACGTGTAGCTGTTACAGGATACATGTTCCATTCTTGTGTAACTTGAAGTAGCTTGTGCGTATCTGCTCAGCTTTGTTACATTTTAGGAATACTAACAGAGCAATCGATATTTTTTGATTTTAGAAAATGCTTGTGGAATTAGAGTGACATTAAAAAGCGGTGCAATTTAGCAGCACGATTTTCGTGTCTGTCATGCAATTACATTTTTAAATATATATTCACCAAATTAGTGACACAATTTTAAATCAGGCCCATATGAAAATATCAATTTGCTTTCAGCGCACAATTTGATTCACCGCCATCATCAACCGAGATAACGGCATACAAAATAAGCAGATAAAAAAAACATGCATTAATACTTAACAAGGGGCCTACTTTCAATATGGTGCATTTTTCATGGACTCAAGCCCTTGGACATTTATTTTGCAGCTCCGAAAACGGTGAATAGCGGTAGCGAGGGCGGGTGCAGATGGGGAGGTGGAGAGGAGCTGGGAATAGGGAGGCGTTCGGGGGTCTCCCTCCCGGTACTGCTTTAACTAGGACAAGTTCCTCTGCGCTGGTGGACCTCAGGGGCCGATCAGCAGGTCTCAGGAGAGCCCCCCGCTGGAGAGGCCTCGTCGGGCTGTCACGAGGGGGCCCCCCGACCGTGGGTGGGTGGCTGTGGGCGGAGGAGGGGCGGCGGAGGAGGGCGACGTGCCGAGAGGACACTTACAGCAAGGACAAAGACTACACAGTGATAAGGCCCTACAGTGGCGCTCTAATGAAGAGAGCAGGTTAGCCCACGACGAGGCGTAGGGAAATGAGCGTTGCACTTGTGTGTGCGAGCGAGAAGCGCTCCTAAGGGTCGTTTGTCTAAGGTCACGTCGCTACCATTTAGGACTGCCTAACTGTCGTTACCTCGTTAACCTGACCCTTGCCCTGTAACACGGTGAAATCAAACAACCCCGACGTGGAACTCCAAACTCGCTTTCCATTAGGGACTCATTTGAGAAAGAGATCAAATAATCCAAGAACTGTAACATAAAAATCTGCCGCTGCAATGTGGCTACTTTTTACACCTAAACAGGAATTAATCTGATCTGTGAACATATTTAATTGAAGGAGATTCTACATTCATCTCAGACAATTAAAAAAAAATCTGGATCCAAATTTCCCCAACCTGCTCCCAAAAATGTCAAAAATAAAGAAGGCAAAAAAAATGGCAACAACTAATCAGACAAGAAAGCCTAGAGAATGGCCTGTCAGAGACTGAGTGCGCCCTCTTCTTCCTTTTCTTTCTTTCCTTTGGTCACTTTGCATTTCCAGCCTGTTTCTGATTACCCTCAGATCCTGTTATCAGGGCCACAGATCCCAGATGCACAAACACTCCTTTCCCCAGTCTATCTCTCCCTCTCCTCTCTTTCCGCAGTTGAGAGAAGATGGTGTGCACTTGATAATGCTCTGTTTCCAACGCTCGCCTGCCATCAGATAAGTGAGCTAAAGGAGCAGAGCTTATTCAAATCACTGCATGTTCATATTGAAAGGGAGCAAGCTAGAAAGCTGTAGGATACAATGCGATAACCTTTTGGGGAGAGGACCTGAGAATAGTCTACTGTCTGATTCAGTCTGATTCACAGTGAGTGCATTATTCACCATGTGAATGACTTTCACTGCCTGCAAATGATTTGTCTTGAGATTCTTGAAAGTTTTGCTGAGAGCTATCACGCCCTCCACGGGGACGTTGAGTCTTGTGTTGACGCCTGTTTATTTTCAAAAACCCTGCTGGTACTATTGTCATTCGCTTTGTAAATTGATTGGTCCTTACCTTCCTCGTTACCTTCCTCGTTACCTTCCTCGCTGATATACGTTTTGGCTAACCACTCCTCTGAGTGTATGAGACATGGAGAGTGCATATATGTGAGAAAGGACAGAGAGTGTGTGTGAGAGACCGGGAGACGGAGTGTGTGTGAGAGACCGGGAGACGGAGTGTGTGTGTGAGACCGGGAGACGGAGTGTGTGTGAGAGACCGGGAGACGGAGTGTGTGTGTGAGACCGGGAGACGGAGTGTGTGTGAGAGACCGGGAGACGGAGTGTGTGTGCTCGGGTGTGAGTTACGCATGCGGTCATGTGTGATGTCCTGCGTCTGGATTCCTAGTGACAGCACAGCGCACAACTGCTCTATGATTTATTTTTATTTTTCACAAATAGTTATTATGCACGACGAGGACATTGGTCAATGTGAGCTGAGCGAGAGTGTGTGGTACGTCCACCATCTCAGGGGCAGAGTGGTTGGAAACATATGTTGTGTGCGCTCAGTGCAGTGCTCGGCTGTGATAGTTAAACATTAGGGTGAAGTGCATCCTCTAAGGGGTTGGGATAATGTGTTGAGCTTGTATTAAATTTGGCCCCACCAGTGAAAACACCAAGGCCCGAGTTAGACCCATGGGCTAAAGTGGTGCAACGCGGTGCGTTTATTACATATTAAATAATAATAATGAGAATTATTATAATTTTAACAGAAATAAAAAATAATAATTGGTGCATGTTGTTAATTTGTTAACTGTGCATTTTAATTATATATAGGTATTTATGATTACTGTTTTAAATGTCAAATTATTATAATTTATTTTAAAATTGTAAACAATTAAAATCATTTTTTGTCATGTTTTTCTTAGAGATTTAAATGCATTACTAGATTTATACAATTTATCTATATATTCTAAAAACACGAAGAGATCATATCATCTTGTCTTTAAAAGCAATTTGATATGTAGGTACTTTACAACTATTTTGTAGAAGTAATATTCAGCATTTTAAAAGAAGCTCATACCTTTTCATGAAATGTTCCCAACATTTTATTTTATTTACAGATTCGTATTCATGTCGTGTCCTTTAATGAATGCAGATAGTGGTGATATGATATGTATACCTTTGTTGGTAAGTGTATGTTCTCCCGAATGCAATATCTGACAGCACTGATGTTCTGGGTATAGTAGGCTGTTGCAGTGTGAGGTAAATTAATATCTTAATTTCTTTGAATGTCGACGGACACAGTATGCTGCAACTGACTGAAAAGATAATAAAATATTCCCCCCTCCTCCTTTTGCAACCAAATGCGACTAATCTAATCTATTAGTCACCCGCGTTTGTACATGAATGAGCAATTATTCTAAAAAGTTTCAGGCGCGCGCATGGGTGACAAAGGGAATATGCGCGAGGACCCTCTCCGGCTGCGACCAGACTATGGGACACGTTTGAGGGCCGCTTCGTGATGCTGATAGGCCAAACGGTGGCGGGATTCCGCCACTTTTAATAACCCGGACTGTGATGGCTTTCATAAGAGCATGAGGCCACCGTGACAAGTCCAATAAGCAAACGTGACACAGAAAGTGTCTGTGTTAGTGGCAAAACAGAGGGGGAAGGTCTCCTTGTTTTTTCAGCAAGGAGACAAATTTCACAAATCTGAGATCGGATTTGTCCTGAAAGAATGTCAGCCTTAATCAAGGGGTCTAGGGACAAGGTCGCAGACTGTTTGTGGGTTTCTAGACTGGTAAACATGAGAAGACTTCTCCATTCACATACGGTAACCGACTACCATTTTACCCATCAAGTCCTTCCTGCAATTATATATATTTTTTGCCTTTTTCAGGACAATCTTCCCGTGAAAAAAAATAAAAAGGCATGATGCTTTGAGGATATAATTAAAGATATCGTTCAAAGAACAACTTTTTGCATATTTGAATTATTACTGTCGTTAAAAACCACACAAAATATGGAAATATGATTGCCGGAAGCAAATAAATCAATGATCAGCAAGGCCTCAGAGCCCAATAAATATGGGGAGTTAAATACTTTAAAATGCAAATTATTTCAGAAAATTTGCATATGGGTGAATTGAAAGGAAGTGCGCTTCCTTAAGACCTTCTGAGTCACTAAGGGGGATGGGGGAAGGTGGGGCTGGTTGGAAATCAGGCATTTTGATTTATTTTAGAGAATCATCACTGGTCAAGCTTCAGGATTGTTATAAATGATGGCCAGATGAAGCAGCTTGACAGACACGGCTGCATCTGCTTTTGTGGATCCAGAAAGGGCCTTAAGTGATCTGAATAATTAGGAGTTAATTATTCTTCATCCATCTAAATCAGAAAAGGACAGATTATGGGGACAGAATATATAATTTTTTAGCCTGGCGTCCTGTCTTGTCCTAATGTGGTAAACTAAAGTGACTGTGAATAATACCTTCTGACCTTACACTAATTACGCTTCGCCTGGCAATTTGGTCGCAGTTGCTAATTGTGGGTATTGATTCAGGGAGATTCATATTAAAAATACATATGTTTTATGGCTCAGATGCCCCCCCCCCGTCTTTAATGTATTATTCATTCTTCTTATTTCTTTTTACAATAATTAGCACACAGGATATGTAACACCAGAGGGTGAAGTCGTTTCTTTGTCCTAACCCTCAGTTGAAGGCAGGTGCATTCGGCCCGAACTTGCTTTTACTTGTTGTTTTTGTTGCAGAACAACAGCATTCACCACAAAGTTTACACCTACCGCTAAAACATTCATGAAAGCCCAAGGCAGGTAAACATGTTTTCTCCCCCCACAAAGTCACTGTAAGATGATGATGATGATGATAACGATGATGAACGACGATGACGATAATAACGGTAACTGTAGAATAATTGATCAGATAGAAATCAAATGTAAGCAGGCTGACGGCAGTGTCATATATTCATCCCCGGGATGCCGCCATGCCACAGACCGGCCCAGGAACATAAAACGCCTGCCGTTGTTTTCCCTCGGCCGTTAAGGGAGGCACAGGCGCGGATCAATAGACATTATGTCTCTCTGTGCATTAACACACAGGTTACGGTGTTAGGTTAAGAACCTGCCGGGGAGGAGCACCTCCTCGGGATAGAGAGGAGAGGGGAGGGGAGAAATCCATTTTATCTGGAGAATCTGAGGGACAGTCTGTTGGTGCTCTCTACACGTCTGGGTCTTTCACCACACATGTGCGGGCGCTTTTCGCGTGGCGCCGGTAGTTATTGACCAGGCCAGGGAATGAAGTGTCTTGTACCCAACATGTTTTCTCTGTCGCTGTGCCCGCTCTTTTATTTTTAGCAAGTCTGTACCTGAGACACTCGGACATCTTGTAGCTGCTTTGAGCTTCATTTAATGTTCCACTTGAACATGGCCACCGCTTGTCCATGGATTGTGTAAATTTGGTTCTTTTGGGCGGGGGGTTCGGTTGTTCATGCCTCGCCTTTTGACCTGGGGCAATATAAATCCTAAAAATGACAAGTGTAAGAGCTGAACACGTTTGATACATTTGACTGCACTACTCAAAAGTGTAATGCCCCACAGAACCGAGGTGTAGCCCGGCCTTAACCCGAATTTAACCCGAACATCCCTAGGTGTAAAGTACATTACTCGTCTTACAGGACAGACCCTGGCCCCGCCGCGAATACGCCACCCCGATTATCTTTCATTCACGGTATAACTTAACGCGTCGCTCTGAGGACACTTAGGCCTACTTTATGGAATGGAAAAAAAAAACTATTCGCTCATCTGACCGACGCTCAGCTGAAAAGGACAAGGATTTCGCTCCTTCGCACCGGTTTTCGCGTCGAAAGCTCTACATGTTTTGACTGAGTCCGACTCATCTGCTTTATTTTCCGTCAGGCAGACTAGCTGGAGGGGGAATGCCAGGGCGCCGCTCCGCCCCCTCCCCGATGGACAGCAGCCCGGTCTAGCCGATTGTGTTGAACATACCAGCGTTCAATTAGACCCACCAGTTGTTGATCGGGGGGCCTCTCCATTCCTCGCGTTTCTAGCCTGCGTGGACACTTCAGCCCAAATCCATGGTGAAGGACTCAATAGACGCCGTGTAATCCTATTTACTGTCCGGCTAATGGCATCGGAACTCATCGGGAGGGAACACTCCTCAAAGCGAAAAAGGCTTAATTTCGGGTTTAATTCGGACTGACCAGCCAGTCAGGCCGGTTACGGGCTTCGTGTTATGTCCAGGTTCAGTCGGCCACACACTGGCTCGCGCCCGCACCAGATCTTTGACCACCGCACACGCCTCTCATGGAGGTGCTGTGTCTAGTGAAATTTGGATGATTTCATGTTTTTTTTTTGCGAAATATTTCCTTCAGGATGAAAATAAAAAGAAGAATTTTGACGAGTCAGGAAAAGCAATTTGGGAATCCCCACCCCTCTCCTGCCAAAATGTAACTTTAAACAGACCTTGCATTCTTGTCATTGAGTTGCGTCCAACGCACGTTTTTCGCTGTGAACTACAAAGGGCTGTTGGACAGAGATGGAGAAGAGAGAGAACAGAGAAAGGGGGAGAGAGAGTAATGGAGAACAATTACATATTACAACCCCCCAAAAAAACAAGCACAGCCCTACAATGTCAAGAGATTAACAAGAGAAGACCAGCTGGTTCTGAGTTGACGAACCCAAACCAACCCAAACTCTGGACCACACACAGACTGTCAAATTATCACAAGGCAAAAAATTTTATGATATAATTAATTGAAAGACAATAACAAAACTCTTAATGAAATTCAGTTATATATGGTTCTAAATAGACTGCACACAGTTGACAACTATTTAATGACTGACTGATGAGAACATCAACTAGGTACTGTCCCACTGAGCAGAGCCTATCCATAGAGGCTGGTCCTTACAGCCAAACCTGGCTGCCCAGAAAGGAGAGAGAGAGAGCTACAATTCTTATTGCACTGTGACAAATACCAATGCCCACGAAAAGCTTATTTAACAGCAATTCTCGGTCAATAAAAAGAGCTTAAAACTATTTAAAAAAATAGGAAAATCAAATATAGGGTGAATGGCAAATAATTTGCAGTTTTAGCAGTTGCCCCCCACCACAACCTAAGAGAGCTCTAGTGAAAAGTTACCAACATGGTGTTTTGTTTAATTCTTTAAATTGTATTCATTGTTATTTCCATTAACGTTGTTGCAGTCGCTGTGGATATTCAAGTATACATTTACATTGTCACTCTACTTACTATGGTTCTTTACGTAATGTTGTCAGGCTGACCACTGCTGTGATATGTATGGTTTGACAATGTAAATAATCTAAGTGAAAGAGAAAGAATGAGAGACTTGAAATGAGAGACGGTGGGTGGCGGACTATAATCAGGCGTCAGAACACTTAGGCCCAGTGTCTTGCACGGCACCCAATTCTGCCTGACGTCACCCGAGACGTGTGAGCGGTTCTGCTTCGCATTTCCTTCTGCTCGGACGCTCATCTGTCCTCTCCAGGCAGATTCATGTCTGACCCATGCCCCGAGCGGTTGGAGAAAGAAAGGGGGGTGGGTGAGTTTGTGTGTGTGGGGGGTGGGGGGGGGGGGTTGGTCAATACTCAGACCCACTGTTCACTAACTGTACGGACAATAAAGATCAATATAGGTGAAGGCTCATATATTTTACTAATTACTCCAATAATTAAAACAGTCTTTTGTGATTAAAAAAAAATCTGTACGTGGTCAATTTTCCTAAATGGGTTCTGACACAGCGGACTAATTCTGTTTCGGCCTTGTTGCTCCCTTGTCATAAAATCATTTACGAAAATAACATTAGCACGTTTTTGTGTGTGTGCATTACTGTACTTCTGAGAACCAGAAGTCCTCACAACTATAGGAAAACTGAGAACATTTTGCCAGTCTTTTTTGGTTTGAGGTGTAGTTTGGGGTTGTATTGAGGCTTAAGGGTGAAAGAAGAGGGGGAACATGTTTACTCGACTCATTTGGTCAGTTACAGTTGTGTAGTGTAATTATTCTGCTTTTTCTGTCAACAGCTTTCAGAATTCCCAATAACGGGATACAGACACATGTCAGTTGAGATCTATTCATATGCTCCATTGTAAAATGAAGTAGGAAGACAAAAAATACATAAAAAAATGTAATGACTATGAATAGTATTCAAACACTAGTCCTCATGTGACATTACAATATTGTGCTTGTATTCCTTATTATGTCGCTGTATATGTTAGTATGTACACTGTGATCCCATCGGGCAACACAACAAAAGGTTTGATACAATAACAGAAAAGGCTTTGGGAAGACGTGACAGAGAAATGTGCTGCGCCAGACGATTCTGAGGTAGCGTGCCGAATAGAAAGAAGCTACAGAGGGAGAAAGAGAGAGAGAGAGGGATGCAGAGAGGGAGGCAGAGAGAGAGCGAGAGATGCTGCTTTTATGTCCCAAAGGCATGTTCACATCCCACTAAAGACTACTCTTTTTTTACACAGGTAGGCAGTTTACACGCTAGACTCTGTACTCTGAACCAAAAAAAAAAGACATTACAGGAATCAAAGGATGTTCTCCCCCCGTTAATAATGTAACAAATATTATAATTTCTAAAAATAAAACCTCCACTTCATCCTTCCTGCTAATCTGAGATGTAATTTATTCCTTCCCAGGGCCATATTAGTATGCTCGCCGGAGGCCGAGTAATTATGACAGGACCAAGTTCCCTAAAAACTTCAACGCAACTCGAAAAGAAAGGAGTGAGAAATGCCGCGCGCCAACCCGTAGAGACCAATATTCCGAGAGTTTGGTGGAAACTCGGCGCATACGTTGTTTGCTTTGGATACGCGCGCTCGTACTGTACACAGAGGTGCGCGCCGTCGTGCACCGGTTGGCACATGCCCGGCACACACACATACATACACACACACGAAGCGTCAGCTAAATTGCAACTCGATTCGTGTTTGTTTGTGTGTAGGTCCTCCGTTTCATTTCACCAAAGCACTTTGATAAAGACTGTTCTACCGACCATCAAATAGACACTTCATTATCAGTGCCACGATAAGAAATACATTGTGTAGGATAATGATTGCAGTCATTGGTTCATTATACTGTATATCAACTGTTGTCAGAGAGCAGTTCTTGAATAAATGGTCGTGCGTGTGCGTGTGTTTGTCATTTCATAAACGCGTTTCCCGCAAATTAATGTCTACGAGTCATCAGGAAGAGAAATCACACACCGCGCTTTGCTAACGGTGACAAACGACACGTTTTTATTTTGGACAGTGATTGCGATTGCATATATCGTTCTTTTGTTCATGAGTACGGGCGACAGATTCCCGCCGTACAAACCCCACCGAACGGAGATTGCTCGTGCAATAACTTAGAACACCTGCAAATGAAATGTGCTTCACACGACGGTGATGAACACTTAACACATTAAAGAGACGCCGTTCACTCAAAATCTATATGTCTATATATGTGTCTATATATACATGCATATTCTTTATTTCCCGGCTTCCATTAACATCGGGACATTGTCATTTAGCTGAAATGCAGAGCGACTTAGATGCATTAGTGATTGCAAACACTTCAGTATATTTAAGTACTTTACAATTTATTTGACACCTTAATGATGTCAATCCTGTTACATGTGGGAGACCTGCAATATTGAGGTGTGTGTGTTTGTGTGTGTGTATTTTAGGCACTGGACTGAGTCACAGCCTGTCAAAGCCCATGTCATGCTCACTCCTGAGGAGCCCTCCAGTTAGGCAATCAACACTTATTCCTTCTCCATACCCCAAATGTGTATGTTTAATTTGTAGAAACAACGTCAGTCTCGCTTGATTTACAGTGCGAGTCCAACTTTAATTAATTGAAAAATGCATATTACCCCGCGTGCAAACCTAATTAATAGCTAATTAATCACAGGGTAATTGTTTTCAGTGTTTTCATTCAGGCACAGTTCTGGTCGTCTGAAACCCTTCACTTGGATTTCCTCCCGAGGTGATTATAGTGTGAGGTCATGGTTTTCTTCCCCAGTGGTTGCGAAACAGACCTGGGTTCAAATGGAATTTCAAATAAAGTTCCTCAGACATGGTTCATTGTTGGATAGGAGAGTGGGGACAGATCGAGACGAGAGTGTGTGGTGTAAAGTGGGCCAGATATACCAAACCCATGCTTCAGCAGTACATGGGCACTGGAGGCAGTTGTTTAGTGACGCTAGGCCCTAGGCAACGTCAAATCATTTGAAACAAGATGGGCTGGACTATAAAATGGCGGCCATGTTTATTCGCGAAAAGGTGGCGATATTACGAGAGACTGTCCGACCATTCCCTAAGGCAAGGCTCTTTAACGCTGGCCCCCTGGTGGGACGATTCTTTTCTGGTTTCCAGCTTTATATATTTTTTGAATGCCCCTACAGCATGGACATATTCCATCACTCGATGGGGTGAGTGGGGGGGGGGGGTTAATATCAGGAGCAGAACCACCTGTGCTTCATGTTATCTACTACAGTGTCCTTGTGTACTCTGGTGTGTGGGGATGACAAAGCGTCAGCTAAAGGTCTGTATAATCTTGTGATAGTCGATACAGACAGCAGTCTCCTGTCACAGAGCTCTTCAGAGATAAATCAAAATATCACAGCATTCCGGTTCACTTGCCTCATGGATGTGGGGATATTGGTAATGTACAATCACCTACTCCTTCATAAAAGTTTTGAATATTGTATACAGAAATACATTGTCAACTCATAACTCCTAATGAACTGACAAAATGTCCCAAAATAAATGAGCAGATGTGTTCCTTTGAACTTGTTTAAATAGCAGTGGCAGGTCTTCACGAGGCGTCCTATGAAGTGTATGACATTGATATCTTTTATGAGCTTTTTCCTGTGGAATATTTCAGGGTCATGGTTCTACCTGTTAGTTAATTTCACTCATCAAGTGAAACCAAAGTGCTTTTGTCCTTTAAGGATCGGGCTTGAATAGTCCTGCCATATGAAATGACCCGGTGGAAAAAGCAAAACAGAACGCCAAATTGAGGACATTTTTCTTGATTAGCTGTTGGATTCTTGTGTATTATAGTCTGTATTGTATTTCTGTGTTAACAAATAATGTATCTGCTTTCATTGGACATTTGAAAAGTATCCACATTTTTGAAAAGTATCAGGAAAAAGAGTTACACCCGGATGTATTTTGCTTCACCTAGTGACGACTATTGAGTAGAACTTGGCACAAAGAGAATTCAGACAGAAACATGTTTGGCCAAATTAATAAATATTTACTCGCTCAGAGAAGTCACAGTTATACAGTACCAGTCAAAAGTCTGGACACACCTACTCATTCAGGGTATTTCTTAATTATTTTCTATTTTCCACATTGTAGAATAATAGTGAATACATCAAAACTATGAAGTAACACATATCGAAGCATATAGTAACAGAAATAGTGTTAAACAAATGAAAATACATAAATTTTTTAGACCCTTTGCCTTGATGACCACTTTGCACACTCTTGGTATTCTCTCAACCAGCTTCATGAGTTAGTAACCTGGAATTATTTTCCAACAGTTTTGAAAGGGTTCCCACATTTGCTGAGCACTTGTTGGCTGCTTTTCCTTCACTCTGTGGTCCAACTCATCCTAAACCATCTGAACTGGGTTTAGGTCAGTTGATTGTGGAGACCAGGTCATCTGATGCAGCCCTATCACACTCCTTGGTCAAATAGCTCTTTCAGCCTAGAGGTGTGTTTTGGGTCATTATCCTGTTGAAAAACAAATTATGGTCCCACCAAGGGCAAACCAGATGGGATGGCATATCATTGGAAAATGCTGTGACAACCATACTGGTTGAGCGTGCCTTGGATTCTAAATAAATCACAGACAGTTTTTCCAGCAAAGCACCCCCACACAATCACACCTCCATGCTTCACGGTGGGAACCAAACATGTGGAGATCATCCGTTTACCCACTCTGTGTCTTAGGATGACATGGCGTTTGGAACCAAAAATCTAAAGTTCGGACTCGTAAGACAAAAGGACAGATTTAAAAATGTTCTGTCTAATGTGATTTTCTTGTGTTTCTTGGCCCAAGCAAGTTTCCTCTTATTTTTGGTGTCCTTCAGTAGTGGTTTCTTTGCAGCAATTTGACCATAAAGGACGGATCCTCGCAGTGTCCTCTGAACAATTGATGTTGAGATGTTTTTTGTTGAACTCATTTATTTGGGAATCAATCTGAGGTGCAGTTAAATGTAGAAAATAGTAAGAAATATCCTTGAATGAGTAGATGTGTCTAAACTTTTGACTGCTAGTACACAAATTCAGCTCCATCTCAATGCAAAAAGCATTTGAAACAATTCTATAGTATTTGAACCCTGCTGTGGAGATGACCAGAGCTTTATATAAAACCCTTGCAAAGTGAGGCTACTCCGCAAGCTGCTCAGCTGGAAATTACACTGAGGAAAAAGTGGGAGCATGTAAAAATTAGATTTTGGTTTGTTTTCCAAGACTTGGCGTCATTATTTGGAACTGTAAAAGTTTTTGAGCTGGCAGAGAAATGTACTTGTGGACAATGGGAGGGCTTAGTGCTGTGTGTGCTGGAGCTAGCAGGTTGTGGTGGGATATATGGGGCAGGGATATTAGCTGCTAGTGTAAAGAATCTCAGCAGTAAACGGCTTAAAAAAACACTGTCAGGTCAAGTCAGACTTTTTAACAGGCAGACTGGATGGTGTGTGTGTCTTTCTGTGGGACTGTGTGTGTGCGTGTGTTGCTCTGGTAGATTTGGTTTCAGCACATGTATTTGACTGCGACTAAACACTCTCCAAAACACACACGCACACACACACACACACACACACACACAAGCACACAATCCCTAGGACAGAAATGACATTTCTCTTTAGAAGGGAATTGGTCAAAAAACCTTGTGGGGACCAATCTGGCATGTTTTACAGTCTTTGTGGGGACATCTGGTCCAGACACACAAACGGACCGGGATCATGCACACACAGACACACATGCTTACAGTAGTCTAAGGCGTCAAAACAATAATATGTTGCTGTGCAGAGACAAAGTCATGTGATGGTGTCAGGCCAAGTGGCCATGGGAGCCCAAAGGCCAAGCAAGGTCAGAAACTGTGAAGAAATGTTTCATTGTCGAAGCTGACATTAGCTACATTAGCCACGATAGATAAAAGCTTCTCATTCTCTCACGGTTCGTAGTTGCTAATTCATGGCGTCTTAAGGGATTTCCCCAGCCGCAGATCCTTGACTGTAATGGGAGTGATGGAGAAAGAAGCTATAGAAAACATTTGCGTCGGTTCCTGTATGTAATAAGGTGTCAGGAAGGAAATGGGGATTATTCCCACCCAGAAGATGGCAGACACCAACGGACCCCTGCCAACTCACCTCAAACCGCCCTGACTGTCCGCTACCGACCCCTGTAATGGGAAGCGCTTGAAACCGTTAGCTGTACAGTAAAACAAAAACAGGCCAGTTTAAACGTCGAGCTGTCAGTCAGAGACTTTTGGCGGGCCGGGCGTGGGGCGGGGGGCGCATTGCGGGCCTGTCACGGCTGTCACTCAGCGTGGACGAGAGCTGTTTGCCTTAATGGATTCCTCCAGGCAGACGGGCTTACGCGGCAGGCAGAAGTAAAATCGATGCGTTGTCAAGAGCAAGTGAGGCATCATCAAACGGGCCAGGTGAACGGGGAGGGAGGCAGGCTGGAGAGAGGCTGTGCTCCGCTAGTTACGTCTATATCTCCACCTCTAGAGAGAGATGGGGAAAGGAGATGGTCAGATGTCTTCGCTCAGTTTTACACGCCCAGTGTGATTGTAGCGGTGAGAGATGTCTCCTAACCCCATTTCATCTCACTTGGTTTTATTTTTGTGCTGTTTTTGGAATCGGGCACTCACATTGCCGATGCGTACACACAAACACTTTGGACTGGTTGTGGCTGGATGAAATAAGGAGATGAACCAAATGAGCAGTCCGACAGACGCAATCAAACTTAGGTCTTCCGCATGAACGGCACTGTCTTTAACCACCACGCCACGGCATTACACGTTTCAGAAGTCGCTGGACTCCATTGAGGATTGTGTTAAACTGACTAACGTTTCTTATTAAGTTTACCTCCACCACAAATAGCGTCTATGAACTGTATTGCTTTTGCCACTGGCCGTTTTAACAGCTTATTAGCCAGTAATAGGATTACTAGTATCTACTAACTTCCTAGGAATATTCATAAGAATTGGGCAATTGCTAGCAAAATTGAATATTGCATTTTTGTCTATACGGAATAATTCATAATGCCTACATCGCTTTGCCTGCGAGGAGATATGAACTCTGAACCTATAGTTCACAAGTCTGCTTCTCTAACCACTACACTATTTAACAAAGGATAGTCAGTCTGTCACCCAGTCACTCAGTAAGAGACATTTGCACTTCTTAGCCGGCTCTGCTTACGCGGTCCGGCAAAAAGCAGACAGGCAGACAGGCAGACAGGCAGGCAAGCAGGCAGGCAGGCAGGCAGGCAGGCAAGCAGGCAGGTCCGACAGACAGACCGACAGAAAGGTAGGTTGATGGCCGGACAGCCAGACGAGGCATCATTAGCCTAATTTCGCTGCCTTTTCATTCCCTCTTTAACCCTGTTTGGGGCTGGCCTCCTGGGACACCCTCTGGCCCTCTGATTGGCCCTGGGGGAGGGCATGAGGGTGAGTGGCAGGTGGAGGTGCTGGAGATTGCTCCAAGCTGGGCTGCTGATACTGCACAGGGACTGTTGATGTCCAGCTCCCTGCCCTGGCCCCTCTCTCTGGGCTCATTCAGCCAGAGGGTTGCCCCTGTCAGCGCTCCTCTCCTGGTTACTCTCTTCTCTTCATGTATAACCAACCTTTTCTCTTCCGGGGACCACCAAATCATTGTCAAAAGGTCTTGAGGACGACAATTCATGGAGTGACATGTTTGTGTGTGTGAATATTCTATGAATACCTTTTTACTTTATCAGTGAAGGTGATTCATTTCGGCCAATTATTATTACAATAAACAAAGTGCGTAAACCTTCCTGTATTAACTGTTATGTGTTGTAGATGTTTTATACATATGTATACATTTGGCAGCCATTTGCAGTGCCCCTTCAGGCTGCACATTGACACTGTTGTGGGTGCATTGAGGGCTTTTTTTAATGACGCTGCTTGTGTGCTAGATGTTTGTTCTAGTTAGATTATCATTCTTTCAAACTTTGTCTTCCAGCGTTGTGTGAAATGTCTGAGGCCTGAATCTTTTTTTTTGTCATTGGAGCAGGAAGGGATTTCTTTCTTCTGACAGAAACACGAGACTTTGTGTAGCCCTGTTTTAAGCAGTAAGAAACCAAAATAGGTTTTCTCTGTTAGAAGATGAAACAGAGTTGAAATAAACGCTCCTACTTAATGGAACAACCTCTGGGAGACGCACCCAAGCCCTCATTTTCTATGTTAATGTCCTTGCTTTATGCTTGTAATTATGCCTCAATATACACTCTTTTTCTCTTTTTCTTTCTCTCTCTCTCTCTCTCTCTCTCTCTCCCACTCTCCCTCCCCTTCTCTCTATCTCTATTTTTCAGGATGATACCTACACCACGTTTGAGTGTATTTCGTTTTCAATGAATCTTTTCTGGAACATATTTAATCCTCACTCTGAAATTTGAAACCACATATGAAAATGTCTGTTTTCGTCCCAGCTGTTGACAACACTACACTGTGTACGCAACGCGATTATACAATGACCTGGAATATTTTATTAGCATTGTGGTTTGTTTGCTGTATATGCGGGGGGGGGGGGTTCTCATACTGTAGACCATATAGAAAGACACAGGCCTATTAGCCCCCCCACAACACGCCCCCCCAGTCCCTGGACACACACACACCCACCTCAGATGTCCGGTCCTCTCCATTGCGGTTATTGCCTGATGACTCCTCGTTGGCCATATTTATTTTATCTCACTAATGTGGGTCAACCTGTATGGCGGTCGTCAAGCCGACCCAACAGTCAAACGACTCTGTCCGCGGCGTACCTTTGGCAATGATTTATGGTCCGCCGCGCTCCTCTCGGCTCCGACTCTGAGAAGGAGGGCCATTGTCCCGCTAGCAGCGCTCTAACTCGACGCAGGAGCGCTTCGTCTGCGCTGAGCCAAACCAGACCCCTTCTCAAAAAGAATCAAATTATTTCATCATGTTGGAAATGAAAAGGCGTAATTACTTCTAATTAGACCCCATTTTTCCCCCCTCGCTCTTTTTCTCCCTTTTTTCATTCCTGAATTGAAACAGGGGGGTTCTTTTCCAGAGCTTTCAGAGATTTCTCTGAGTCGGTACCTTTTGGAACGTAGGAAACAATTTTCTGTTCAATTTGAAATGGATTAATTTGGGCTCTTGACAGATTCTTGGGCTTTGATATCTGCAGAGGAGCGGATAGCTGAAGTGGTGTGATGATACTGTAATGTTTTCTTAAAAGGCCCTACCTAACTGGGGTATGGTCTAACGCGTCAGGACATTTCACGTTGCATTGGAAAAAGGAGACTTAAAGCATACCATTTGTTTTAGTTTGTGTGTGTGTGTGTGTCTGTGTGTGTGTGTGTGTCTCTCTCTCTCTCTCTCTCTCTGTGTGTGTGCGTGCGTGCGCTGTGTGTCTCTGTATTGACGTGTGCAAGTATGGATGTGTGTGTGTATTGACATGTCTGTGTGTATCCTTCAGTGTGTGTGTGTGTGTGTGTGTGTGTGTGTGTGTGCGTGCGTGCGTGCGCGTGGTGTGTCTGTGTATGTTTGTGTGTATGTGTGGGCATGTGTCGGTGTGTATCTTCGTGTGTGTGTGTGTGTCTCCGCACTTGTTTGAGGTCTAAGCCCAGTCGCGAATGTTACTGATGATGAACGGGGGGGCACGGCCTCTCGTCGGGGATACAGCGCGTTTAGGGTTACCCTCCTGATAACACGCCTCTGTTTCAGAGCCAGACTGGTCTAATGGCCCACCATCACCAAAATAAAAGTCTCCCTGTCAACTATTTACATGAGTCTTAACCGCACCGCTCTTGTCGTTTTGGGCGGCATAACAATTTGCTAAACAAATCCACTAGCCATTTATCTATCAAGGGAAGACTGTGTTTGTGTGTGGGTGTTTGTGTAAGTGTGTGTGCGCGCAGGGAGATTGGGGGCAGCAGGGGGGTGTTGGCGGCAGGAGGGCAGGATCGAGAGAGAAGTAGAGAGAAGCAGTATTTTCTCTGGCTGGCGACCGAGCAGTGAAAACACACCGGCCATGATGCTGATGTGTATTAGAAGTGAGACGCACAAATATTAGCATTGCCTTTACATTGCCGGAGTGGCAGATGACGGGCAAGATGGGGGCTGGGCGGGGGGCTCGGGTTCATGCGGCGATGCCGTGCAACTCAATGGCCGCTCCGCTGGTTTCGCAAGGCTGGAACTGGTCCGGGTTTGGTTTTAATTTTATGGTGTTGTGACGAAACGGGCCTGCGATGACACGCGCCCTGCCACAACCCAGAGAGTAGCCCTGAACGTCACTACAGTGCTTCCATGTTGTCATTCACGTTCCGTCTGAGAGTAGCCACCCTGTGCCAAACTGCGGGGTGGACTGGCATGCTATCTGTCAGCCTTCCAGACTGCCATGCTGCCAACCTAGCAGCCGATGGGCTCTGTAACACGGTTTACCCAGCTGGGCTGTGGGCGGAGCTAATGGCGCTCCAGTTCCAGTGGTTCACTAAAGAGCGGTATAGCCCCGCCTTGGACCACACCCTCCACCGCCCCAACCCATGCCCTGGGGTCATTTACTGAGTGGACGGTCAACTGAGACGAGAGAGGAAGGAGGGAGAGAGCGGAGGAGGGAGGAGAGAGAGGGGAGGGATAGAGGAGAGGGAAAGAAGAAAAGGAAAAATAAGAGACCAAGAGAAGAGAGAGAGGAAGTTAAAGACAGAGACAGACAGGCAGAGCAACAGACAGAAAGACAGAAGGACAGACAGAGGGATAGAGAGACAGACAGACAGATAGGAAGAGATAGACAGGTCAAAGATCGAGGGTGGAAACAAGAAGGACTGGCTCGTCGAGGGTGTGTTTGTCAGCGAGCGTGTATGTTCATCAGTGTGTGTGTGAGCATGCGTGTGTTTGTCATACCGTATAAGACAAAAAAAAGTGACACAGCGCCGGAGGAGGTTTATCTTTTCCTCTTCATGTCCGTCCACATCAGGCCCTGATGAATCCACTGGTTCTGATTGGGCTCCTTTATAGGGGGCGACCGGTGCTGCTACACACACACACAGACACACACACCCATAATGATGCGTCCCCTTTGATCTTCTCCACTGTAAGCCACATGAGCAGTTCCACCGCCGGGTGGTTCTGCAGAAAGCACTTTTTATAGCCTGGGTTTCTAGTGAATGTTAGGTGCCTAGTTCTTTTTTATAGCCTGGGTTGCTAGTGAATGTTAGGTGCCTAGTTCTACATGTCTGTCCGTGTGTATCTTTCTACGACAATTTTATTCTTTATTTTTAGCCTAAAATACTTTTTAAACCATCGATAACAGGGGGGCCGCAGCACTTATTAGTTTCTTATCTGTCACTAATTACCCGTTAAATCGTCATCACACATCTATTAGTTGCTAATTAGTAATCCGCTCGTCGTGAATATCCAATGTCTTAAGACTCGGCTCGAAACGCCGTAATGAATCGGCTAATCACGGCTGCTCCCGTATCCGTGGCGAGTCCCTCTCCTCCCCCGTGTTGTTGAGGGGGCGGACGCCACCCGGGACATGCCACGCGGCCTCCAACGACGCTCGGCGACATTCAAGAGCGTATTCAGTCGGAGCGCCGGCGTTCTGCTCGACCACCAGCCTTGTGCTCCGTTCTTTCTCTGCGTGCACCCCTCCCCCTGCCAGTGGGCAGCTGCCCCGATGTGTGTGGGGCGGGCCACAAGCAGGCCTTGTCACATCAGGTGTGTCAGCCAGCCCGTTAGCAAGTGAAAGAGGGAGACCGGAACCCCGTCTCGGCCAATCAACTGTCGGCGCGCTGACCTTTCTCCGGCGCCCCGACCCTGATGGGAGGTGAAGTGTGTGGCTGGTAGCAGTCAGGACTGGCGCGGGGGGGGGTCCCAACCGCCCCCCCATCACCACCACCCTGCTGGAACTAGAGAGCCTGGATGACAGTTCTCTTCCGGTGTGAGCCGGGTTTCCGCTCCCCCTCTCTCTTTGTTTCTGTTTTTCTGTCTCTCTTTCTGTATATCTGTTTCTTTTTCTTTCTTAATCTCTCTCTCCAGCTGAATGTTACTGTATTTCTTTTTCTGAATGTCTCAGTGTCTCTCTGTGTTTCAGACTTTCTCCCTCTCTCTCTGTCTCCTATTTGAAAGACAGAGGCCACATCCGCTCTCCCCAGACTCTGTGTGAGTTTACACCCAGTTACTTTAGAGTGACCCGGATCATCTTCTCTCCTTGCTCAAATGTTCACCCGCCCGCCTCCGAAGCGCCTAGCAACAATCTATCCCCTCCGAAAAGAAAACAAAAATCAGAGGAGGCTCATTTCACGAAAACCGTCTGCGATGCATTAATGAATATTTTAGACATAAAAAGGGGCCACTCTCCATTTGCAATGCTCAGTCCTCCAAAACAGCCCTTTAAAGTCAAGTGATGGGGGTTAAGTTAATTATGCACATTAAGCCAGCCTGTATGTATGTATGTGTGTGTGTGTGTGTGTTTTCCATGGCTGGGGATGAGGAATTCTGGCTCTAATTAAACACAGACTGCCTGGAAGGAGACACTGTCACACACTTTACCAGCCACAGCCTCTACACACATCTCTCTGAAGGAGATGAAAGGCCTAGTACACACTGTGTGTGTGTTATGTGTGTTATGTGTGTTATGTGTGTTATGTGTGTTATGTGTGCGTGTGTGCGTGCGTGTGTGCGTGCGTGTGTGCGTGCGTGTGTGCGTGCGCGTGTGCGTGTGCGCGCGTGCGTGCGCGCGCGCGTGTGCATGCCCTTGGAAAATAAATATTTTTTGTGTCGGGAGGGTGGTTTGTGTGTTTGTGTGTGCGTGGATAGGAATTAATAACAGAATCAAAATATTTTTTTGCATTTTAAAATGGAAATGATCCCTATCAAATGCCAAACAAACATGCTTGCAGGACAGCACCTCATCGACCCGGTTGGGCTTGAGGAGAACAGAACGTCTGCGTTGCTTCAGAACACACGGCGATGCAGATGTACTATTCCAACACACGGCGATGCAGATGTACTATTCCAACACACGGCGATGCAGATGTACTATTCCAACACACGGCGATGCAGATGTACTATTCCAACACACGGGAGGTTTTACCTTGTCCGCGCGTCCTCCCAGACGGTTGGCTCTTTCCAGGGCTCCGGGGGCACGGCGTCATCTGCCCACCCTCCTCCCTGTCGTCTCATTAGGATTGCACCTACACACGTTAGGGTTCTGCACCCCCACACGTTAGGGTTCTGCACCCCCACACGTTAGGGTTCTGCACCCCCACACGTTAGGGTTCTGCACCCCCACACGTTAGGGTTCTGCACCCCCAAACGTTAGGGTTCTGCACCTACACACGTTAGGGTTCTGCATCCCCACACGTTAGGGTTCTGCACCTACACACGTTAGGGTTCTGCACCCCCACACGTTAGGGTTCTGCACCCCCACACGTTAGGGTTCTGCACCTACACACGTTAGGGTTCTGCACCTACACACGTTAGGCTGGACACTCCCCGGGGGAGAACGTGTAGAAGTTGTCTCCGTGTTTCTGGGACATTCTGTTGGCGTCTTTCAGTTTTACTGTGTTCTGTATGTATGTATGTACTGGGTACTTGTAGATATTCGTTTGTGGAATGTGTGAAGAGGAATCTGTGAAACAGTTCATCAGCTTTGCATGGCCTCACTGTACTTCTTCGCTTTAACAAGCTTTTTCCTTTGTCTTCCGACCGAACTGACTCTGCCGAGTTCCGGCTTCGCGCCTCATTTTTCATTAGGTCGTCGTCCCGTTATTTGATTTCCCGTGATAAAATGACAAAAGATTACTCACCAGGAAATACTAAATACAGAGCTGTGGCGATGGGATCTCCTCTGGTGCGTAATGTTATGCGCGCTGGTTCGACATTGTCATATTTCCCATTTCTGCCTCTGTGTTGGAGTCAGATAGAGGCTGTGTGGTATTACAGCTTGGATTAGTCTGGGTGTCACGACCGCATATGACCCAGCCTTCTGGTCAGCCAACCCTCTGTGTGTCTGAGTTCGGAAAACCTTATTTCATAAAGATGTGTATGAATAATGATTCTTCCCCTCGGTGACAGATGTCCCTGAGACCGTAAAGAATACCTCGTTTGAGGCCTTAAAGGGGAGGGGAGGGGAGGAAAGGGGGAGAGGCGACAGCTAACTGTAAAAATCTCTGGCGAAGTGGGGGGAATTAAAAGAGCCACTCGATATCTTTATCTAAGGTGATTCATATTTTAGCACCTCTCCATTGGTCACTTTTTTTCCCCGTGTAACAGGGTAATCGAAAATACAAAGATACAGGCAATGAAATATGAGTCCGTTTCGGGAGGTAAGAAAGTGGAAAAAGATGAGTTTGAGATAAGACCAGAGAAATGTTGAAGGTGGCCAAGCGAGTCTGGTTGTGTGGGGGTTGGGGAGCAGAGCGAGTCGCTGCAGTTGCGTTCCGCTGCGTAAACTTTGAATTACACCCTCTCCCAACCTGCTGTCGTGTCCCTTCTTTCTCCCACCCGCCGGTTGATGTTGAGAGGAAGTGCCCACTCAAACCTTCGCCTCGGACTCCCCTTCACAGCCTACACACTCTTTGTTATTAGAATATTTTAATAAAACAATGGGGAGACTATTTTCAAATGTATTAGTCCGAAAGGATGGAAAGATTCTCGGATGGTACGCTCGAGTGGACATATGTTGTTTGTTTGTTTTTTCTTCTCTATGAACAGCGTTGACATAAAGGGTTACGTGCATGTTATTCATTCATTTTCAGGTGTCAGATGGGTTACGGCGCCAGGTAAACACTAGTTGCACCCAGCATGAATACAGATGCTTTTACTTTGTGCTGTACATTGGACTTCCTGTATGTTTTATTTTATAGGGGGACACTTCAAATAGCTTGTGCTTATTTAGTTTAATTACATACAAAGTCAATAGTTTTTCTCCTCCTTGTTGAAGGCCATTATGAAGGCCAATTTAGAGGACGTCGACAGAAACTGTGGGGGCGAGGAAGGCAAACCGGGAGACAGAAAGGGAACCAAGGAGAACCGGCAGAGGGAAGGGAGAGAGCGCTCTAGCCCGTCATTAGCATGAACAGATCCTCGGAGAACGAGGGGTCAGTGGAAAATACATATGAAACGGTCTCCAGTTACTACCGGTAGCGCAGGGAATGTGTTAACTAGCTAAACCAACACCGGCGTCGCCGTCACTGCAAGGCTTTTTTCTGTTGGCTTATAAAACCCTTACATGTTGTTTTAAAGCCATTTTCCCCCACTGCGTTGGAAGTCTCTCTTCCTCCTCTCACGTCTGTATTCTCCTCTCCCCTCCCTCTTTCTCTCTTTCCTCCCTCTTCGGTCCCGAGTTTTGTTAGCAACTCGATGCCCCTCTTATTATTTGATCATTTGCTCTGGTACAGAAGTAACATGGCTATTAGTGCTGGCCTTCAGACGGGGTCTTTTGCCCTAGCTGCCCGTCAGCTGAGATGTCGTGCCACCCTAACTGACGTCCCTGAAGGAAAATAGAAGTGCTGTTTGGAAGCCAGGTCCGAGAAAAGCGTCTAACATTTCAGAGAATGAACATTTTTGAAACAGACTCTTGAAAACAGGATTGTCACGATGCGTTATGCGTCAACCATTTCTGTCTAAACTAAACCACTTTCTTTCCCCCCTGCTTTTGCATAGAACTAATTTCATGTGTTTCGGGCTGGATTTCTTCCTCGTTTTGTGTGTGTGTGTGTGTGTGTGTGTGTGTGTTTTGGACTGTCTGTGAGGGCCTTTGTGAAGGTAGTTGAAAGAAATGCTAGTCTGTAAAACATCACCAAGTGGAATGAAAAAAGTATTGATGAAATGATGATGATAAGAAGCGGCATTGCAGTTTATCAGCTAATTAAAGTAATAATCTTAGCCATTTTAATCATAGCAGTGAAATTAGCAGTACTAGCAGTGACAGGAATGATGTACCTCTCTCCTCGTTGGTTTTAGTTGAAACCTGACCGTGCCGGTCTAGAATCCCAACGTGAAGCGTGGTAACCGAACTACACAGACACGGCGAACGTTCTCCTGAAAGGATTGTCTCAATCTCATTGTTTCTGACAGAGCCTAATCTGCTTGACAGAATAAATCTCTGACAGACTAAATCGCTCCATTGTTTTTGTCATCAGCGTGCGACGTTTCCCCCTTTTCCGCACTACCCTCTGATGGCATCTGCTTTCCTTTAGGGAGGCTCCGAAAGATTCAGAGCGACGGACGCGGTCCACTCATCAGGCCTAATTTGCTTAAAGTTCTGCCGCGTTTGTGTCCCTTCAGATCTTTCCTCAGGATCAAATTAACGTTGCTACGTATTCGGTTGTTTTGTTTGGAAATGAGAAAGCAAAACATCAGGGTTTGGACCGGTGGAGGACGGAGGGTTTCTGACAGACACAAGGCCTGTTGGTCGGACGGGTTGGCAGAAGAAAGACTGGCCTGTTGGGACTGTTTGTAGTCACGATACAGAGAAGTCCATTTTTACCACCATGCTAATTTTAGTTCCCCTCTAAATGCTGTCTCATTTGTCGCCGCTATCTTGACTAGCTTACTGTTCTCCCCAGTCACTCGCTAAGCTTAAAATGAGGCTAAGCTGTGGTAAAGGGTATACTCTCAGAAAGAAGACACTTGAAAGGAGTTTGGCTGTCTCTGTATGGAGGACGGGACGTTCCAAGTAGCCCCCTTTTGGTTCCAAGTAGATCTCTTTTGGTTCCAGAAAGAGCCCTTTTGGTAGAATCCTATTGCTTCTAAGTAGAACCTTTTTGGTTTCATGACTACGATCATATGAGTTGGCAAGACAGCGAACACAGTTGTGGAATCTGGCTAATGTAGCCGGGCTTTATCTTGGACTATCTTGCTTTTTTGTCATTCCGAAGTGAACAAGGGTTATTAATGACAGTGTTTCTACTCTATAACTTCTTCCGCAAGGTCAAACCCAAGGTTAGGTCAAAGGTCCAGAAGATCATCCAACCCAATCAAACTGCTCTTCCAGATGATTACTTGGCCCGGTTAGTACCATTAGAGAAAGTACAGAATTGTGACATTCACACACTTGAATTGCAAAGAGCACATGTTGTTGTTGCTTGTTGCCTTGTTGTCGGAAAGATACTTTCCCATCACGAATGTGAATAGGAGAGTGGAATCAATAACAACTCTTTGATGCTTTGATTGGAGCTGTGATCAGTCGGTCAACATTTGTTTAGTAACATTATGTATTCTGAGGTACTATTTGTATTCTGATGTACGGTTTGAAATGCATCAGAAACATTGTGTTCCAGCGGTTTCTTTTGAGAAGACATGCGTGTTCCTGACAGTTTTGTTTATAATGAGTTGGGTCATGTTGAACGTATAGGTTAAAGATGCAGCCCGAGGCTTTTTTCAGAATAATGACAGTTAAAAAGTTTAGAGACGGTTGTTTAGGAAATGCATCTCCTCTTATGAGATTAGTTAAGTTGTTATCGTCCATCTTTATCAGTAATCACAGGTGTTTACCCTTCCCGCAGTCCACCCATTAATATCCATTTGATAAATTGTGAGTGATGGCAGGGTTGGGGTCGCAGCAAGCGAACACTCACGTTATTTGTTTTCCAGGCACTTTGGATTAGCCAGCAGCCAAGCGCTTTGGCCCAGCCTGCCTCGGCCGGTTACCCTATCTCTGGGAGGTGGAGACATTTCCATTGTGACCATGTTGTAGTAACCTGAGCCCACGTTCTGCATATTCTCCAACGTGGGTGACAGTTGGTTGCGTGTGCGGCAGAGGGAGCGTGGGGTACGCATCGCAACTTTGCATTTCCGCGGCTCAGCACCGGGTCGGGTGCAACATCTGGTTTAGCGAGAGCCAGAGGTGTGCCTGTTGACCTCCGGCGCCCTCGCGCACGCACACGCCATACACAAAGGCACACCTGTTGCTGTGCGGCAAAGCGGCATGCATAAGCAGACACTGTCAGCGGCCGGAGCCAGTCCTCCAGTGTACCCCTCCTACACAGAACAAACACACCTGCTGCCGCTCCGCCAGTCAAAACAAAACCGTGGAATTTACATGGCCGCGCTTTCCATTAGAGCCGCGGTGTCATCAGCCCGCTGTACTGAGGCTTCACAACACCAGGCGCTAATGAGAGGTGACGGCAATGTGACGAGATCGCTGGCTGAACATCGAGGGCTGTGGCGAGGACGAGTCACAGACGCGGTTCTTTCTCGTCTATTTGGTGTTAGAGACGGTTTCGTTTGGCGCCGGCGACTATTTTGTCCGTGGCTGTGAAAATAAAGTAAACAGAGGATTGTGAGTTATTTCTTCCTCCGATTGAACGTTCTGTTCCTTAAACTACCCAGTTTGTGTGGAAGAATGCACATTACGATTTTAATGAGCAAATAACTTTAGATAAATAAGTAAACAGGAATGTGGGGTTTCTGTTTTTCAGGGTTCTGTTTGTTTCATGCCTTGGTGCGTGTTTGTATACACACGTTTTCTTACAGCGTCACGTATGTGCTCTGCTATAGATATTGGGTATTCTTCTGTGGGGGGGTTCCACTCATTCACGCTCAGGTTTTCTTGGGTGCAATACTGCAACTAATCAGTTTCACACTTTAATTGGACTCAGCCGTGACACGCCCGCATGCTCACATGTACACACACACACACACGTGTTTCTGTGTGTGCTTTGTGATATAGTTTGCAATATGTGTGTTTGTGACTTTGAATGTATGTGTGTGTCTTTGTATGCATGTATGTTTTTCCTTGTATTTATTTGTGTGTGTGTCTGTTCTTTTAATGCATTACTAGTTTGGACCCTTTCTTTACTTTCAGAAAGGTTATTTTTGTTCTGAGTTTGGTCTAGGGATTTTTTGGGGTCAGGTTAGGTTATAGGATTGGTTTAACAAAAATTGGATTTTCATTGAAAATTCCTTGTTACTCCACAAAAGGTCCTCACTGGGATTGAACTCTGGGTATGGGGGTTGGGTTTGTCCGTGTTTGTTGTGTGTGTCTGTGTTTGTTGTGTGTCTGTGTTTGTTGTGTGTTTGTGTTTGTTGTGTGTCTGTGTTTGTTGTGTGTCAGTGTGTGTTTGTGTGTCCATGTGTGTTTGTGTGTCTGTGTGTGTTTGTGTGTGTCCGTGTGTGTTTGTGTGTGTCCGTGTGTGTCCGTGTGTGTTTATGTGTGTCTGTGTGTGTTTGTGTGTCCGTGTGTGTTTGTGTGTTTGTTATGTGTGTCCGTGTGTGTTTGTGTGTTTGTAATGTGTGTTTGTAATGTGTGTTTGTGTGTGTTTGTTATGTGTGTCCGTGTGTGTTTGTGTGTGTTTGTGTGTGTTTACGTGTGTGTGTGTGTTTGTTATGTGTGTGTGTGTGTTTGTGTGTGTGTTCCCTGGCTCCAGTGGTCTGTTCCCGGTGTAAAGAGAGAGCATCCCTTCACAACAGATCAATACAGGGAATATTTCAAGAAATGCCCCAGCCTTCTTTGGCGGAGCGGGGGATTGTGGGCAATAGCAGGCACCACCGGCAGTGACACCTCGCCCTCGGCTGACCTCCCTGGGAGGGGGGCTTAAAACAGGGCCCGGTGGCCCTCTTTTTCTACTTCACCTCATTTGTGTGTGGGCGCTGGTGGGTTAGGGTGGAGGTTAGCAGCCCATAGTCATATCATCAGACTCTGTGGGAAGCTCAGAGCCAGTTAGGTGACTGCTCAGTGTCCCCCCCACCCCACCGCTATTGATTGTGTAAAAGCCGTTCCAAAGCCTCAGTGTTTGGCTTTGAACCAGGTGGAGGGGGCGCACGCCGTCCACACACGCTCACCGCCGCAAAGATGACCGCACGCGTTGTGGTTGAATCAAGATAGGATGTACCTGATTCACTGTGTGTGAGCAGGCGCTACACACACACACTTCTGTCTTAATTTCTGCTGCACAGTAAATTGTCTATCAGGGGTCTAACGCATGGTGATTTATAGTGCCAGATACGGTTATTTGTTTTGCTTTTTTTGGGGTAAAATTGACACATTTTGATGCAGAGCTTAAGTAGCAGCCAGTAGTCATTAGTGGCTATAAAAACACTATTCGAACAAGGCTTCATGTTTCCTCGCGATGACCATCGCGGCTCCTTGGCAACAGTGTCCCCTCTCGGGAAAAATAAGAAAATACGGTATTTATACAAGAACGTATAAAATGTGTGCTCGTCTGTTTCAGTTACAAAGCTACGCTTCAAAAGGCTGTAAAGTACTTCTCCATGTCAAAAGGGGGCACGTTTTCAGTAAACCTGGCTCACGAGTGACGTGCACTCTTTACAGGTGCACGTCATTGCACGTCTTTACAGGTTTGTTACAGTAGAGCTTTAAGGGTGTGTGTGTCATGGCCCCCCCCCCGCCTGTAATTGTCCTCATGTGGCTGTGTATAATGACTCGGCGTTCCCCAAGGTTCAGTTTTGAGGCTGTTGGTTTTCACTGTTAAAGCGACGCTGGGATCAAGGTTTTACATCCACGCCCCGGGGGCTGCCTTCTGGACCACTGTGTGTGGTGGTGGGGCGGGGGGCGGTTGAGTCGTTGTTTTCATCTTTTGGACTGTGCTTGCTGATCTCATAGATCGGAAAATGGGTTAGATTGAAGGGCTGTGTTTCTCTGGAACGTGTTTTTTATGTTTTTTATATGTTTTTATTCAATTTCTTTATCGTTTGTTAATAATAAATTGTTAGTAGCTGCTCTCTGTGTATTCACACGCACATGCCGGCTCAGAGTACACTCAATGGAGAACACATGAAGTTCAAGGTTGTTCTGTTATAGAGAGAGACTGGGCCCACTCCCCTTAAGAATGACTCCAAATAATTGTCAATAAAATAGATATTTTTCCCCCCTTCGTTCATGCTTTCCATCCGTCTCTCTCTTGCTCTCTCTCTGTCCTCTCCCTCTCTGTACTTCTCATTTCATCTTAGCCTGCTAAGTCCTCCCTGACTGCCAAAAGCACCGAGTATCACTACTCACTGCTAGCATTTTTTTCTCCCTCCTCCTTCATGTTCTTCTCACAGTGCATTGAAGCCATGTCACAGTTTCTCAGGGAGTTTTGATGCCTGGATGTCTCCTGTCTGTGCCTATCTCGTCTGGGCTCGAGCGCCGGCCCTATCCGATCTGAACTCCGCTGCCTAGCTGCGGGTCAGCCTTCGCGGCCGATTAGTGTCGGAGCGCCACTTTGGTCACAAGTTGTCGGGAGCGCTTATCGTGAAGATCAACAGCGATCAGTCGAGCCGCTCGCTCTGTTCCTCTGCCCCCCCCCCTCCATCTCTCTGAACCTTCTCCATCTCTAATGCCGTCTCTGTCCCTCCGCCTCTGCGCCCCCGTTCAACCTTCCCTTTTTCATCCCTGTTCCCCCCTCTTCCTCACGACACACTCAATCCCTCCTTCCAGCTCCCCCCCCCATCCATCTCTCTGCCATCGTCTGCGTATACGCCGTCAGGGCTTGTCTCCAGCCAGAGATGAGGCTTGTCATGTTCGGCCTATCGGAGGGGTGTAGTGTCAGTAACGAGAGCGGCTGGTTCCCGTGACAGCGCCGGAGGGCTGGCTGGTCCTAGCAGAGTGCAGCAGTCACCCTGTGACACGCTCAGTGTCAACGATCCTCCGGCCTGGCGGAATGCCATCCTTCCAGTCCGCTGACATTGCTGCCCCCCCGTCTCTGGGCAGGCAGTCAGTCAGTGAATCAGGCAGTGAGTCAAGCTGCCAATGAGCCAGCCGGTGGCTCTGTCACCCGGCGCCCGTTTCGAAATGGATGCTTGTGTTCTGCAATCGACCCACACCACCGTGTTCAGGGCCAAAACGTGCAGCTTTTTAAGTTCACAAATGGGCGTCCGCGGATGGGAAAGCGCATTGTCTGTAAAGCCAGGTGCAGTCGTCGTCGTTGACAGGCGGCTAGCTCCGGGAGTGCTCTTTTAACACTTGCTACCTTTGGTCCACACCTGGCTCGTAATGACGCAGATGGAGCTATGCAATTTGTACATTTCTTTTTGTATCTCAAAGTGTTAGCATGTTGAGATCCCGCTAATGTTGGAGTATCACAGGTTGGAGCAGTCCGACATCAGAAGAAGCGAGGTGGATGTAATTAGCTATTAACGGAAAGAAGTATCTGGGTGCTTTCTAGGAAGGGGACCTGAACCGCGATGGTTATTTATACAAGCATGAAAAGTTCAAGCAAAACACTAGTTAAGTAGATGTGGACTCATGTGGAAATGACGCGACGGAACACAGACAGGTGGATGTTTTGACAGACGCTGGACGCAAGCCGTTTGCTGTGGGACTACATATGTGCGTCAGTCCATCCGGCCTTGCCAAGAGCACAGCAGTGACAAATGGATGCCACGTATGAACCCCCCCATCCAGGAGACAGTATTAGTTTTCTGCTTTAATTACCAGACCCAGTAATGTTTCCTATCCATAACTGTCAGCCCGGTAGAATGCTTCCTTGCAGAGGGGTGAGGGCCCCGTCTCCTCTCTCAGTGGGTCTCCTGTCTCCTCCCGTCCTCCCATCTCCCCCAACCGACTCCCACCCCCCCGGCCCCCACCCTCCGCGCCGGGCGCATCTTTCATTTCAATATTTATGCCTCGTCTGAAAAGAGTTCAAAGTCACGGTAAGGAGGCGCAACTTTATTTAATTTTTTAATTCCCCCCCGCCCGCTGCCCGGGTTTGTCCCTCCTGCCTCCCCGTTGACAGGGCCGGACCCCGGCGGCCCCCCCTGCCCGCCCGCTTGGTGACGGGACTGGTGACGGCTCCTCTAGCTCCCCCTCTCTACGCCCTGGGTAGGGTCTTTCGGGAGAGCAGCAGTGACAGGACTCTTCTCCAGCCACCACCGTGACTCCCCATCAGAACGGCCCCATCGGAGGGACTCGGTCGCAGCCCCGGGAGGGAGGGAGGGACATCGGGGTGCCGGGCAGGAGGAAATGTCATCTTTGGGTCTCAATTCCATTGTCTGACCATGAGTCCCCTCCCCCGAATGAGCCCCAAATAAATGAAGTGTCCAGCAGTTGTGTCCCACGCCGTTAAAGAGACGGCGTGACGGGCGTCATTGCCGTAATAGATGTGCCTAATTACAGAGTCTCTGGGTTTCAGGCGTCCGCGGATCGACTTGACACATTCCAACCTGGGCTTTCGTAACCATTACATCCAGCTAGCCTGTGTTCGCGGGAAAGTTGCGACAATCCAAAGGAAAAGGTTGTCCTCATTTGCATGCCGGCAGCGTCATTAGAATATGCGAATATGCTAAGGATGGGAGCGGGCCCTTTGCTGGTGCCGGTTGATGAATGGCTGGCGCATCACCAAACGGGCTGAGACCATGCCTCCGTCACCCTCATTTGCATGTCATCCTTTATTTACTTGTTTATTTATTTATTTATTCACTTACTTCTGAAGAGCCGGCTGATACAAATTGCAGTGTGAACGTCATTGAGGGAAGAGGACCTTTGCAATTGAAATGGGAGTGGCAGGTTTTTTCTAAGGCCCGGGCTGATTCTCAGGGTTTCTTGTAAGAATTCTTTACTTGTTCTTTCAGTAAGAAATGTAAAAGTCCGTCTATTAGCGCAGACTGGGGTTACAATTCTTCGCCATGGTTGAGTTAAAGGACTAGTTTGACATTATTTTGCCCAGAGTCAGATTAATTCCTGGATTCCATTTCTATGTCTTTGTGTGAATTATGAATAGTTTTTTTTTCTATCTGAAAGGTGAACAACGCATTTTAGGTCAGAGAGTGCAGCTATACTATAACATAATAGGCACCCTTTTAATTTCACCTTACAAATCCATACATATGAACTCCCTTGACTTTACTGCACAAACCTGACTTTCAGTATATGAAAATACTTTTTCTCATGGAATACGTACATATTTGATGAGTGCAATAGTTTATTTTCCTCGTACAGGGAATGACCTTAGCTGCCCTTCAGTGCTGCAGTAATGAGAGTGGTAGCTAGCATCTCTCTCTCACACACACACACACACACACACACATATAATATATATATATATACACAGACGCACACACAGACACACCACATACAGACAGGCAGGCAACTCAGCCAACTCTGACACCAGCACATTACCCTTCACTCAGGCTGGGAAAACGTCAATATGGAGGCCTCATGTTTTATGGATTATCTGCTTTAGGAAAACGACACAAGTTTCTCTGTCATGTTATTTCCATTCGTTTTAATGTGCAAGACAATTTAGAAACAACAGAGCTGAAATTAAAAAAGACTTTTCCTACTCCCCTTCTGTCTTTCACTCTCTCTTCAGCCCTCTACCTGTATCACTCCTCTCTCTCTTCAGCCCTCTACCTGTATCACTCCTCTCTCTCTTCAGCCCTCTACCTGTATCACTCCTCTCTCTCTTCAGCCCTCTACCTGTATCACTCCTCTCTCTCTTCAGCCCTCTACCTGTATCACTCCTCTCTCTCTTCAGCCCTCTACCTGTATCACTCCTCTCTCTCTTCACCCCTCTACCTGTATCACTCCTCTCTCTCTCGTTTTAGTGCTCTTGCAAGATTTATTGACTCTTCCAAATTGAGTATGGCGTGTTCGCATCCTTTTTTTCTATATTCCACTGTCGAGGTTTGTGTGGTTTTTGGACCTTTATTTGATGTGATGTATTTGTGTGGTTTTCCGACTTTTATTTGATGTGATATATTTGAGTAAACTGAGCAGCTTAGTGAAATCAATAGGCCTGTGTTCTGTTGTTAGAGGTGTGGTGAGAACAAAGCCTCCTGAAAAAATAAGAAAATAGATACTTTCCTGCTCTCCAGGCTTTCGGAATTCTTCTATACCGTGGGGATTTAATTATTTATTTTCCTCTGTTTTATATGTTTAATTTGTTCTCTGAGGACTGGCAGATCCAGTGAACAACAGTAAACAGACTAAATAAGTCATGTTTGGGCTGTGATTTCTTTCATCAGGGGATACGTTTGTTTTAATCCCCAGGAGGAAGGAGGGGGTTCTGGGTAAACGGACCTTAGCGTCAGCCCCAGCCCACGTCCGCCCCAGCCGTCCACGGGGCCACGTTCGTTAGTCACCCAACTGAGATGAAAATCGGGCCGAACCGGGGGGAGGAGCTACCTCGATGTATTCAATGAGAAATAGCCTATTTTTATGTTGCAAGTGTTTTATTTATTTTGTAATGTTTGCTCCATGAAGTACCCTAATGAACGTGACCCTGTTATTCCCCGTCAGCCTCGTTAGCCCTGGCTGTTTAACCTCCCCACTGGGGGGGGGGCTCTCGTCTGCCTTACGCATGTTTGGGACAGGTAATTAGACTCTTCCAACGGGCTCCTAGACGAATGGCCTTTTACAGCAGAACGGGGGGCTGTGGGACTGTACAAGCCAGGTGCTCCGACGTGAAGACGTATCGACTGTAACTGTCCCTGTGTCAAAAGGCCACTGGTCAGCCGGGCCTGAATCGACCCAACGAGAGCAGAGGAAGGTCCAAGTAAAGGTCTGCAGAGAAACATGCGAAGCGTTAAGCGCTGCAGTTACCTGAGATGTTTGATCCTACATGTCAGCAGAAAAAAAAAAAAAAACATCTGCCTTTCAAAACACACAAAATGTATCTTGTTGCGCAATTCGCTCATGTTCAATGCCGGGATAATTAAAAAGTACAACGCAAATAGCGTCAATGTTTTCTCCCCCACGCCACCAACCACCTTATAACATCCTGTTCTACACACCTTCACAGAGCCCCTCTTAACATAAACCAAGCAGCATTACAAATTACAGTACATCATAGAAATTGTGCAGCAAGCTTTTTAAAATACCAACGCTGCCAGTGAGGCACGCCGTAATTTATCCCTTCATGGTTGTTAGCGGCGCTGCGCCATGATTTATTTGGTTTAAGATAAGTTTTGTTTAGAAAGATAATGAGCTGGACTCTTGTTTAATGATTTAACACGGACAGAGGAGAGGAATAAAAGCCCATATATTTTTCATATCTCTAACAGCATTACAGAGAGGAAGAACGAGAGGAAGAGAGGAAGAGGGGAAGGGAAGGCTAACGGTCTTTAACAGCCAGCAGTCTGGATACCTTTGTGCGTTTTTAAAAATAGGGCTTGAGTGTGTTCTCATAGCTAGGCATTCGTGGTTTCCCTTTGTAACCATGTACTTTACTATGTATTGGGAATTGTTAATACAGGGATTGTTTTTTAAAGACAATATCAAATCTTTGAGGCTTACTATGTATGCAGGTCTTTTTTTCATCATTTGGTGAGCTTACTGAAGAAGTAAGACAAAACTATAAAAGCAACCTAGGCTAAAACAACTCAAAACAGTCTAACTGTCCACGGGTATAAGGATTACCATTAATAACAGCAATACGTTTAACACTGCAGGCATATTTACAAATATCCCAATACTTTTTATGGACTTAGACTTGAATGGGAACATTTTGCCATGTAAAACATCTTCAACTGTTGACGTGAGAAACACAAATGTACATTCATGTGTGCTCATCGGACATAGATGGTATGCTCACCGGACATAGATGGTATGCTCACCGGACATAGATGGTATGCTCACCGGACATAGATGGTATGCTCACCGGACATAGATGGTATGCTCACCGGACATAGATGGTATGCTCACCGGACATAGATGGTATGCTCACCGGTCATAGATGGTATGCTCATCGGACATAGATGGTATGCTCACCGGTCATAGATGGTATGCTCACCGGACATAGATGGTATGCTCACCGGACATAGATGTGTGCTCACCGGACATAGATGTGTGCTCACCGTACATAGATGGTATGCTCATCGGACATAGATGGTATGCTCACCGGACATAGATGGTATGCTCACCGGACATAGATGTGTGCTTACCGGACATAGATGGTATGCTTGTATACAGAGTTTTGATTCTACAAACACTTCTCACATTGCAGCCATATTAGTATTAATTTCAATGCCCTTCAATGGTTTTTAATGAGAAAACTTTGACATTTATACTTTGAATTTGGATCTGCAGAAGCTTTCCAATCGTTAAAGTTGGAGCCTGTAAATCAACTTTGACATTATAGTCATGTTAGTTTGATTATTAAATTGTTTTCTTTTTAATGATGTTTGTAGTTTTTGTGCTCCAACTGTATTACATTTGCATAAAATCTCTACAGACTTCAAAGGCAACATATGGATTAAACACTGCTCTTGATGTGTTTCAGCAACAAACATCCAACCAACCTGACATGCAGCCTGACTCCACTTAGATTACCTAGATTAGTGTTTCTCAAACCCAGGTCCTCGGACCGTCGCCAGTAATTGCATAACCGTCTTAATTAGTCCCATAGATTGGATGCTTCCTTCATAGCACTGGAGTTATGCAAGCATCCTCCAATGTCTGCAGTTGGCACATACAAAGTGCTTTCCATTCCAGTACTATATACCTGACTCTAACTTATGTCACCTGGCGTTATAGTTACTTGCTAACTAACTCAATCGCATTAAACAAGCAAGTGGAATGAAAGTGACTTGCTGAAATTTTGTTTGTTTTAAGTTTTCTTTGAATTATATGTTTTGATTATTACATTTTTAGCTTTGATGCGTGATATTGCTTAGCTTAAAAAACAAGAAACCAGGCAAGCCTAGTTCAGCCGCCCCGCAACAGAAAGTGTTGCCACCTCGAGATTCAAACCCGGGTCGCCCATGTGAAAAGCTGTGTTGTTAACCACTACACACTTGTCTCTATACTGAACAAACCCTGTTTTGCCACTGGCCGTTTTAAAAGTTCATTGGCCATTCGTGAATGACATTGATACAGTTAAACTGACTAACGTTTCTTAATAAGTTTACCTCCACCACAAATAGCGTCTATGTATTGTGTTTGCCATTGGCTGTTTTAACAGTATTAGCAAGTAATAAGCTTTACCGGTATCTACTAACTTACTGAAATAGTCATAAGAATTGAGCAATTGCTAGCGAGTCTGCCAAAGCTTTCATGGGTATACAACATGCTTTTTTCTTTCATTTGTGAATTATTTGAATACAATAACAGGCAATGATAACTCATTTTTTCATCAAGTGAATCTACCAGAAATAATTAATAAATGCAATAGATTGGAACGTAGGTCTTCCACATGAGACACTGTGGTTAACCACCACGCCACGGCATCACATGTATCAGCAGTCACTAGACTCCATTGAGGATTTT
The DNA here is from genome assembly GCF_011004845.1 of Esox lucius. Classification (NCBI taxonomy): domain Eukaryota; kingdom Metazoa; phylum Chordata; class Actinopteri; order Esociformes; family Esocidae; genus Esox; species Esox lucius. Next base: position 6,913,700 of record NC_047588.1, on the reverse strand, counting down.
GTTAAATAGGCTTACTAGTATCTACTAACTTCCTAGGAATAATCACAAGAATTGAGCAATTGCTAGCGAGACTGAAGATGAACTATTCCATGCCAGAAACAGTCGCAGTGTCACTGTATACAGTTTCAGTTAAAGCTTAATATATCGTAACTATGTTGTTAAGCCAGCAAATGTTTTTGTCTATCCTGACCCAAAACGCATGCACAGATGCGTACTTCAAAAAGTCGCAATATAACCATAAACTGTTTTATTTCAGGCTTACCATAATGTAGATACTGAAGGTTTTAGCCAGCAAAGTTTTCGTCTATACGGAATAATTCAGAATGCGTACTACGCATCGCCTGCGAGGAGATATGGACTCGGGACCTATAGTTCACAAGTCCGCTTTCCTAACCACTACGCTATTTAACAAGAGTCAGTCGGTCAGTCAGTCAGTAAGAGACATTCGCTCTTCTTAGCCGGCTCTGCTTACGCGGTCCTGGCAAAAAACATTGTCTTGTCTGGTCGTGAGTTGGTGTTCAGTAGTGGGGTCAGTAGTCTAACCAGGAGGTCAACTCTTCAGGCTAAAGACCTGTATCTGGGATGTTGCCAGTAATGTGTTCTGGAAGGCCTTATTCAGACAGCAGTTACTACAGCTTCTGTTGATGAAGTGATGTGGAGACAGGGAGGGTAAATGTGTGGTCTGGCATGGCTGTGCAGAGGCGAGTGGTGCAGTGTTTGGTACACTTCCAAAGGAGCAGGCACACCAATTTTACTTCTGTAAATGTCCTACTGCACCTCTCGGTTTTCTTTGACTCCAAATGCAATGTATTCTCTTTCTTCCTCCTTGTTCAGCATTTTCAACTTTCTCTTTATTTTTACTACTCAAACCCCACATTCATTTGGTTAATTAGAATGCATAATGAAGTTGAATTGCATATTATGCAAACAGTGCTCCTACGACGCTTGAAGCCAGCGGGCTTCTTAACGTTTTAACTGCCATTGGCAACATAAGCGATGATATCAATAATAAATGATTTTATATCATATTGGCGGTCCCTTAAAAATAAAGCAGATCTGTAAATTTGCTATCGTCGGTGGAAGAAGACTTGGGTTATTAAATATCTTTTCGCGGGGGTGGGGGGGGGTCTTTTAACGTCTGTTTTGTCTGGTGGTCTGCAGAAGTGCAGGTGTAAACACCCCCCCCCCCCCCGCAAATGGTCCTTTAATGGCACGTTTTGCCACAGATCCAGGAGGAGCTGTGAACTCTGTGGGGTGCTGCCAGTACCAATGAGGACAGGTGCTCCATCAATTCGTCAGGGCCCATCAACTGCCTCAGCTACTGATCCAGAACACGGCACACAGGGAGGAAGAGAGAGAGGCAGCGCTTTAGGTCTTCTTAGAAGACACACTCAGATACACAAACACACACGCGTGCGTGCGCACACCCGAATTCCTCTGTCAAGTATACACACGCACACTCATACGCAAGCATTGTGGCCTTTTAAGTGAGAGGTGTCTGTTTTAGTGAAAGGCTTGATGGCGATCGACGATTATTTTATATAAAAATAAGTGCACGGTTTCCCAGCACCCGGCCACAAATCAATGTAGATGTTTTTATTTATTTATTTATTCAGTGGCTGATACATTATGGGATATTTCTATGAGCGGATCTTTTTGAAGCCAGAGCAGTATCGATGTGAAGTCACCCTTCTTCCTGTCAGACTAAGTGACAGCACTTCTCTCTCTCTCTGTCTCTCTTCCTTACAGTCTTTGCAACTTTATCCTCTTTTGTCCCCTCTCTATAGCTCCTCTCTCTCCTCATCTCACTCCTCATCCTTTTTCCCTCCTCTACCCCCCCCCCCAACCACCCCCCACCCCCCGTTTCGTCCGTTCGGTTAGTGTTTTCTCCCCGGCATGAATGCGGCATCTATTAAACGCCCGCTTGTCGTAGAGACGGATCCGCAGTCGCTAATCTGGACCCGTTCCTCTACCAAGTTCCCCTTCTCAATCCTCCTGGTGTCTGTCTCCCGTGATTGCTCCCACGTCAACTCGCGTCTCTCCGCTCCACACTCCTGTCAGGGGATGTGTGTCGGGATCCTTTGTCAGTTGCCACGGCCGTCAAACCGTCAGAGTTTAGATGTGTCAACTTACCTGGGAGACGCGCTACGGGCCTTCTGCCTCGCAGGGAATTTAGACGAAAAGGGAAAGATTATGTTTACCCAAGGAGGGTGTAATTATGGTAATGTGGTGAATTCCATGTACTCTGTGTGTGTGTGTGGCTGGAGTGGTTTCTGTGGTTTAGGTCGTTTATTTCGTTTTGCTGTGGACTTTTAATGTATGGCGTATTGTCTCACGGCCGAGATTTGCTGACATCGGACAAAATGACGGGGACTATATTTCCCACCCTTTTTCTTTTCCTCTCCGTCCCTTTCTCTCTTTCTCTCTCTTTCTGTCTCTCACGGCAGCTGGACCTGGGTGGTCAAGGCCTGCCGTGGGTTTTTTTCCGGGGTCTCAGATCTATTACCTGTTCTCAATCAGTTCCTGCCCGCAGGTCCTGTACGGGATGACCTCCCGGTTCCCCAGGTCCGTTCTGGAGCCGGGGCGGGCAGGTGGAACACAGATGTAGGGGGCGGGGTCTGGTGGGTGGGGGAGGCGCGCGGAGGGGGGAGACGGAAGGAAGAGGATGGTGGATAGGCGAAGGAGGGAGGCAGCGTGGAACAGGGGGGTGGGGGTGGGGGGGTGTTCAGAGCTACCTGGGGCAGATGCCGGAGCCAGGGAGGGACGGAAGGGCTCCCTCGTACGTGACATTAAAACGGCAGGCGGGGGCGCCGTCATCAAGACCGGCGCACCTCCACATGTTTCTTCAGTGGCCCGGCACCGGCTCCCTCTCATGTGGGTTCACACTTCTGAGAGAGCTGAGCCGTAGCTCCTTACAGCACCGCTCACAGGCTCCCTCACCAGAGTGCTCCATCCCAGGCACACTGCTTAGGTCAGGGAGGGTTGAGTGACTCCCACATCTGGCCCCTCTCTCCGTCTGCCTAATGGCTCCTCGCTCAGCCTTTCTACTGAGAATAGACATCTGAGTTGGACTCGTCAGACGTACTTGTCTCCCACTGGGTTTTCACTCCTGTTTCACCTTCCTGCAGACACCCGTTTTCAAGGCCACCTCGCAGGTGAAATGGCTATCAAGTGACATGGTTTCTGACAAAAGACTATCAAGTGACATGGTTTCTGACAAAAGACTATCAAGTGACATGGTTTCTGACAAAAGACTATCAAGTGACATGGTTTCTGACAAAAGACTATCAAGTGACATGGTTTCTGACAAAAGACTATCAAGTGACATGGTTTCTGACAAAAGACTATCAAGTGACATGGTTTCTGACAAAAGACTATCAAGTGACATGGTTTCTGACAAAAGACTATCAAGTGACATGGTTTCTGACAAAAGACTATCAAGTGACATGGTTTCTGACAAAAGACTATCAAGTGACATGGTTTCTGACAAAAGACTATCAAGTGACATGGTTTCTGACAAAAGACTATCAAGTGACATGGTTTCTGACAAAAGACTATCAAGTGACATGGTTTCTGACAAAAGACTATCAAGTGACATGGTTTCTGACAAAAGACTATCAAGTGACATGGTTTCTGACAAAAGACTATCAAGTGACATGGTTTCTGACAAAAGACTATCAAGTGACATGGTTTCTGACAAAAGACTATCAAGTGACATGGTTTCTGACAAAAGACTATCAAGTGACATGGTTTCTGACAAAAGACTATCAAGTGACATGGTTTCTGACAAAAGACTATCAAGTGACATGGTTTCTGACAAAAGACTATCAAGTGACATGGTTTCTGACAAAAGACTATCAAGTGACATGGTTTCTGACAAAAGACTATCAAGTGACATGGTTTCTGACAAAAGACTATCAAGTGACATGGTTTCTGACAAAAGACTATCAAGTGACATGGTTTCTGACAAAAGACTATCAAGTGACATGGTTTCTGACAAAAGACTATCAAGTGACATGGTTTCTGACAAAAGACTATCAAGTGACATGGTTTCTGACAAAAGACTATCAAGTGACATGGTTTCTGACAAAAGACTATCAAGTGACATGGTTTCTGACAAAAGACTATCAAGTGACATGGTTTCTGACAAAAGACTATCAAGTGACATGGTTTCTGACAAAAGACTATCAAGTGACATGGTTTCTGACAAAAGACTATCAAGTGACATGGTTTCTGACAAAAGACTATCAAGTGACATGGTTTCTGACAAAAGACTATCAAGTGACATGGTTTCTGACAAAAGACTATCAAGTGACATGGTTTCTGACAAAAGACTATCAAGTGACATGGTTTCTGACAAAAGACTATCAAGTGACATGGTTTCTGACAAAAGACTATCAAGTGACATGGTTTCTGACAAAAGACTATCAAGTGACATGGTTTCTGACAAAAGACTATCAAGTGACATGGTTTCTGACAAAAGACTATCAAGTGACATGGTTTCTGACAAAAGACTATCAAGTGACATGGTTTCTGACAAAAGACTATCAAGTGACATGGTTTCTGACAAAAGACTATCAAGTGCATCTGACAAAAGACAGCAAAGTGCCATTTTCTTTTCTTTATTTTTTTTGGTGATGAATTGGCCTAGGACCTGTGTTTCGTTACTGGTCTGGGATTTGTTCTGCGTTTTAGTTGGTAATGTGTAGGACTACGTGGGTTGAGGAGAGCTGATCCAAGACCAGCACTGCTCTGATGAGACTTTTTCTGAATAGTGATTTAGGTCTAACTCAACCAAACTTATTTGTTACATTTTTGAAAGGGATTTACCTGTGTTTCTAGGGTTGTATGGGCATGGAAAGGGTGGTATAGACACATGGAATCATTGAGGATACAGATGGGTAGTAGTAGAAACATCTTCACATTAAATCAAAATGAAAAGGACAGTGCAGTAAGAAAGCAATGATAGTATAGTGAGAAAGACACAGTTTGTAATGTTACTATCCTACTTGGTCATTCCACTGAATAGCTATGTGGATGGGGCAAGAAGCTACAGTATCTCACAAAAGGCAGTACACCTCTCAAATTTCTGCAAATATTTGATTATATCTTTTCATGTGACAACACTGAAGAAATGACACTTTGCTACAATGTAAAGTAGTAAGTGTACAGTTTGTATAACAGTGTACATTTGCTGTCCCCTCAAAATAACAAATTTAACACACCTGCTCCCCATTCAAACCTGAGACCTTGTAACACTAACGAGTCACATGACACCGGGGAGGGAAAATGGCTAATTGGGCCCAATTTGGACATTTTCACTTAGGGGTGTACTCACTATTGTTGCCAGCGGTTTAGACATTAATGGCTGTGTGTTGAGTTATTTTGAGGGGACAGAAATGTACACTGTTATACAAACTGTACACTCACTACTTTACATTGCAGCAAAGTGTCATTTCTTCAGTGTTGTCATATGAAAAGATATATTCAAATATTTACAAAGATGTGAGGGGTGTACTCGCTTTTGTGAGATACTGTATAATAAATATAATATTAATTATATACAGAACTGCGAGGATGCCCAAACCAAATTCCACATGCATTGTTTCAGTTGGGCGTTTGTCCCATTTAATTTCCCAATTCTTGCATTCTTATTGGACCCCGCACTTCACCATCATACAGTGTAAATGGGCCTGTTATTGATTAGACCTTTTTAAAACCAGGTACTAATTATTTTATCTATTTCGATAGATATTTTAATTATAATTATCTTTGATTAGTCTCACAGATCATTCAAGATGACGTTGATACTTCTTATGGAAAATGTCTTTAGTCCCAAATATGTGAAGGTTCATGTGTCTTCATGAGTGTAGCATGCTAAAAACGTAGGCCGGTTCGCCTGACATCTTGACCTTCTCCGGAAGGTCATAATCCTTGTCTTTCTGAGATCTGTTGTCAGCGCCTAGTTCTGACAGAACTGATGCAGATTATCTCATGTTGCTGTTGCGCTCTTCATGGGGCTGTATCTCTCTCTCTCTCACTCTCACTCTCTCACTCTCTTTCACTCCTGATGTATACCAGAATGCTTTGTCTGTTCTGCACAGGATGGGGCCTTTTTTGCGCATCGCTGATGCCAGAGGCTTCTCCTTAGATCTCACAAACATCCCTTCGGGTCCTCTAGATTGAGATTCCCGACCCGCACCATCCAGGAATACCGTTAGGCAAATGAAGTTGTTTGTTTCCTGTGTTGACGCTCTATCTCTTCATCTGGCGACGGCGAGAGGCTGAAGAGAGATCCAAGTGGAACTCGGGTAATTGAGCCGTGTCCTCGGCGCTTATCGGCGAAGCGGTGGCGCGTCACAGAGCTAACGTGGTGTGGCGTGACGATTAGTCTGAAGAGAGAGAAGCGTGGAACTCGGAAGCCTCCTCTGTTTTTTATTATTATTTTTATTATTTGTATTTTCATTTTTTTTTTTTTATCTCCTTTGATAATTGTGAGCTTCCCTCGAGGCCCGAGAGAGCGCTTTATTAGTTCATTTCATCTGGGGAGACGAATGAATGGCGTGGTGAATTGTACTCTTTGTTGCGGTGCCAATCTGAGGCAGTCGTATGAGTACAAGGCTTCAGGAGGTGGATCCTAACCTGGCAGGTCCTCTGGCATTAAAGATCTGGGGTCTGAGTGCAATACAAGGATCTGATCCTCTGTAGCTTAGCCCCGCCCCTCATTAAAACCTTGCATGTGTGTGTGTGTGTGTGTGTGTGTGTGTGTCTGTGTGTGTGTGACATACTTATTGTACAATACCTTTGAGGACCAAAAGTCCACACAGTAACAGTAAAACCTAACTCGGTCCTTGAAAAAAAGTCTATTTGCGCATTAGGGTTCAGGATTTGGGTAAAACTTAGTGGTTATGTTTAGCTTTAGCATTCATGTTTGGCGTGAATGTTAGGTTCTGGGTTCTATTGAGGTTCTGGTTAGGTTAAGGTTAAATGTATTGAGTGCTTGTGGGCTTGTGTTTTTCTGCACACGTTTATGCAGTCTGTGAGTTTGTGCACGTTTGTGACTTAATCAGGCCGCTGCCAGGTGCCTCCGTCGGGATTTGCCAGTCATGCCATCACCGCTTGCCACCACGCTCAGAATAATCCAGAAATGTGAGCGATGCGAATCTCGCAAATGCGCCAGTTTGATTTGTTACCCCTGCTATCAATGAATCCTAATTAAAATAATGTTGTTGCATGTGTCTCGTCTTTCATGCTCGTATGCAAATCGGCCCTGTTGCCTCTTAGCGCCCTGTAATTAGGTTTATGAAGGACAGCTGTAACGAGTAATTAACTGAAATGTTTGCAAGGCCCATCCCTTTTCAAGTCTGTGGTGACTCAAACAAGCACCCCGTGGAGTGTTCCAAGCAAAGCGGGCACTGTGTGCTCTCCCTCCTCCATACTTTGACTGCTCGAGTGCTCACTTAATTAACCTGTGGACTGCTCACTACCTAGCCAGAGTGGTCAGTCGGGTTAGTGAATGGACCGCTACTGTCGCTGCCCTCCGGTCACCCAGAACCTCCTGGCTCAATCCGCTCCCCCGGTACCAGTGACGGACCTCGTCTTGGACGGATGAATGAGGAGAGGGAAGGAGGGGTGATTAAGAGAGTGAAAACAAACGGGGAACAGAGATAACTGGAGGAATCAGTAGAACATGTTCTGAATATTTATATGGCGTGTCAGTTAGCATTGGCTGCCCTCTGGGTGCGTGCGTGCGTGCGTGTGTGCGTGCGTGCGTGTGTGTGTGCGTGTGGGTACAGCGTACGATGTGATGTAAATGAACAGTGAAATAAAGGCCTGTACACAGTCTTTATCTGAATGACTAATACAGTCACCTGGCGACGGAGGCAGAAAGAGCGAGACGGAACGAAAAACAGGCTGGCCGGGAACGAGGGACGTCCAACGATAGAATGAGAACAGAGAAAGTCCAGGAGGCCCGGAAACCGCAATGCAGTGTCTGCCCTGACACTCCAAACCACACTGCTGCTTTCTTCTCCTCCCTCCTTCATTCTCTCTCTCTTTTTCGTGGTCCTCAGACACGTCCTCTCAGATGTGGTCATCGTCTGCCAGGAAGTCAGTTGAACGTTGTAATGGGATGTGATTCCTGGTGATTTTCACTGGCCAAAGGATGAAACGCCGACTAGCTAGGCTTGTCATCCCGCCATTAGTGCTTCACAAGCTGTTTAACACGTGGAACAATTGTAGGGCTTTGGACATGGGCAGGACATTGTGGTGTTCCAGATACTTTCCCCTGTATGCACACACCCTACACAAACTCTTTGATTATGAATCTGAAACAGGGTGCCACAATCGAGCCTCATCTAATAGGAAAATGCATTTTAGTTTTGGGCTCCATTTTTAAAACGTTTTGCTGCGGTGCGCCTTAACACAGCCCCTGGTGAAACCCCGCTCCAGGGGACTAGGGCCCAACTAAGTTTGCCAAATTTCAGGACCTTATCCTGACAACATGGTAGGAGGGCTCCCAGGAATTGATAGAGAATAATCAGGAAGTCCAGAATGCTCCAAGTTCCCCCCTGTTTGTCGCCCCGGTTAACCCTTTCATTGGCTCTCCGTTAATGTTTTGGCCTTTTTGCTGTGTCTTTCCAGGTGGGCCTTTGTGATGAAGAAGCACCTGAGCACTCACCTGTTGGGGAAGCATGGACTGGGCCAGCCCAAAGAAAGGTAACACGGACTACGTTTACCTCCATTTGTATGCACCTATTTCTGCCATTTTAGTTACTTCTCTTTTTGCCCCTCTTTTGGTCAATCCCTTCTGTTGTTTCTCAATTTATCTCTATTTATTTCCATCTTTCTCCACGACGTTGTGCGCCAAAGTTTCCCGCCTGCCCCTGTCAGTCAGCAACGCGGCCCGTCTGTCAGGCACCATTTTGCGCGTGACAAAGATGAAGTTGTGAAGTCCCTGTGGCAATGCGAGAACGAGACGTTAAACACCCTTCTATCTGTCAAACAGTCAACGCTAAAAGAAAACAGACAGCTTTTTACAACTCTATTTATATATTTCTTTCATGACATCTGAAAAGCGCTGTCCAAATTGATACTTTTGACTATATGCCGTGTTCAATATGACAAGTGGCTTCAGATATTAATAACGCAGGAGCCCCATATGCTCCCTGGTAAACAAACACACGTTATTAACTGGATTCCCACTATCAGCTCCTCGTCCGGATTAGTTGGCCGAGAAACTCTCCCATCCCACAACTAGTTCATGAGTCCGTTTCATCCCTCCGACGCGTGGACAACTACCAACTGTCCGGACCAGAAAGGACTGCAATGCACCGACCGGGCCGGGAAGTACGGGTTAAAGGGCAGAGGCGTTTGGCAACAGGTTTTGTCTGAATGAAAAGACCTCTGTGTCCTTGGCCCGGTGTTATACAGTGACACTGCAGCAGACGTCGACTATTCAAGTGCGCTCAAACTGCATGAATGGAGGTCTTGAGAACCTCGGCGGCCTGTGTGTTACCTGATAGCATTTACCTCAGAGTGTGTGTCTGCCAAATCCATTAGAGTCTCCCTGGCGCTCCATGAAACATATTGCTGTGCCATATAACACCGTTACAACACACACTTACATGGCTACACAGAAATCCACGGCAGGCCGTACGCACTTGCGCGCACACACACGCACACACACACACACACATGCATAAAGGCATACAGAAACGCATGCTCAAAACCATATACACATTTCCTCTTGATTCTCTCTATTAATCACCCCCCTGACACCCACACACTCATGCACTCAAACACCCACACTCACACACGCGCAGACTCTCACTCACTCAGCAAGAGGCCACAAGGTTTGTTCTACTTAAACCTGTGAAACACGGTGTCATCATTTTTCTGACAGTCCTGGAGACTGAATTTATCTCATCATTAATTAACCATCATATTTCCAACACAGCGGCGCTTAATTAGCACAAGGTCATTGGGGAGGGCTTATTAAGTGGAACAAATTTGGGCAAATGTAAAAGTGGAGGCCGGGCTAAAGAGATGAAGCGAGATAGGGGACGGAGAGTACGAGAGGGAGGTGGGGAAGTGAAGTCAGACTGACCGATATGGAGATGGGGAATGAGAAACAGAACGAAAGACAGAGAGAAACGGGGAGAGAGAGCTTGGTGGCACCAACTGTAGCCAGCCTAACATTGCTGGCCCGATGATTGATAACTGCACCAGCCTGAAAAGCCCAGACTTGGAGACCGGAGAGGTAGCTAGGGACCTAGGGAGAAGGGGCACACGGGGGGGGGGGGGGGTAGTGGGAGCGAGGAGGGAAGGTTACAACCAATTGCAAACATATGGTAGCTGGCTGGCTGGTGGGAGGTGGTGGGGGGAAGTGGAGGTGGGAGAGATGGATTGTAGCGGGACAGTGTCAGAGAGGCTGTTTCATCACCATCTCCCCGGACCTATTCACCTGGTATTTTTAGAACACTGGGGAGATCTGTTAGTCAAAGGAGGAGAAAAAGGAGATGGACGACTAGGAGGAGTGGAAAGAGCCGAAGGAGGCAGCAAAGGAGGATTAGGCGGAGAAAGAGGAGGAAGGCGATTGGAGGAGGTCAACTAAGACCAGAAGGAGGGAGCGCTGACTAGCCTTAGCACCCAGCCGCCGCCAGCCTGGTTGGACTGAGCTCTGGAGAAAACGGTTCTTTTGCTGGAGGGAGAGGGGTTGAGAGAATGGAGGGGAGCGGGAGAGAGAGAGGGGGAGAGAGAGAGGGGGAGAGAGAGAGAGGGAGAGAGATGGGAAGAGGGAGTTCTGACCTGTTCTAATATGACACATCTGGGTCCCTGTTTCCCTCCAAGGCAGTAGGGAGTGTGTAGGTGTACATACAGTGTGTGTGTGTGTGTGTGTAGGTGTACATACAGTGTGTGTGTGTGTAGGTGTACATACAGTGTGTGTGTGTAGGTGTACATACAGTGTGTGTGTGTGTAGGTGTACATACAGTGTGTGTGTGTGTGTAGGTGTACATACAGTGTGTGTGTGTGTAGGTGTACATACATTGTGTGTGTGTGTGTAGGTGTACATACAGTGTGTGTGTGTGTAGGTGTACATACATTGTGTGTGTGTGTGTAGGTGTACATACAGTGTGTGTGTGTGTAGGTGTACATACAGTGTGTGTGTGTAGGTGTACATACAGTGTGTGTGTGTAGGTGTACATACAGTGTGTGTGGGTGTAGGTGTACATACAGTGTGTGTGGGTGTAGGTGTACATACAGTGTGTGTGTGTAGGTGTACATACAGTGTGTGTGGGTGTAGGTGTACATACAGTGTGTGTGTGTGTAGGTGTACATACAGTGTGTGTGTGTGTGTAGGTGTACATACAGTGTGTGTGTGTGTAGGTGTACATACAGTGTGTGTGTGTAGGTGTACATACAGTGTGTGTGTGTAGGTGTACATACAGTGTGTGTGTGTGTAGGTGTACATACAGTGTGTGTGTGTGTAGGTGTACATACAGTGTGTGTGTGTAGGTGTACATACAGTGTGTGTGTGTGTAGGTGTACATACAGTGTGTGTGTGTGTAGGTGTACATACAGTGTGTGTGTGTGTAGGTGTACATACATTGTGTGTGTGTGTGTAGGTGTACATACATTGTGTGTGTGTGTGTAGGTGCACATACAGTGTGTGTGTGTAGGTGTACATACAGTGTGTGTGTGTAGGTGTACATACAGTGTGTGTGGGTGTAGGTGTACATACAGTGTGTGTGTGTGTAGGTGTACATACAGTGTGTGTGTGTAGGTGTACATACAGTGTGTGTGGGTGTAGGTGTACATACAGTGTGTGTGTGTAGGTGTACATACAGTGTGTGTGTGTGTGTAGGTGTACATACAGTGTGTGTGTGTGTGTGTAGGTGTACATACAGTGTGTGTGTGTGTGTAGGTGTACATACAGTGTGTGTGTGTGTAGGTGTACATACAGTGTGTGTGTGTAGGTGTACATACAGTGTGTGTGTGTAGGTGTACATACAGTGTGTGTGTGTGTAGGTGTACATACAGTGTGTGTGTGTGTAGGTGTAGATACAGTGTGTGTGTGTGTAGGTGTACATACAGTGTGTGTGTGTGTAGGTGTACATACAGTGTGTGTGTGTGTAGGTGTACATACAGTGTGTGTGTGTGTAGGTGTACATACAGTGTGTGTGTGTGTAGGTGTACATACAGTGTGTGTGTGTGTAGGTGTACATACAGTGTGTGTGTGTGTAGGTGTACATACAGTGTGTGTGTGTGTGTGTGTAGGTGTACATACAGAGCCTGTCCTTCTATGTGGGTATAGCTGTGTAAATGGGAAGGGAAGTGTGTGTCAGTATTTATGTATGTGAATGTCCACTATTCAATAGCTTACAGACTCATTTTGGACCATTGCGAAAGTCGTGCTCAGTGTATTTTCCTGTTATCGGCATCAAACTGCGGAATACATAAAAGTCCCTTTGACTTCAACCTCTTCCATTTTATTTGGCCAGCTACGCTGCCAGCCGATGTCAATTAGCATTAGCATTCCTGCTAACAACTGCTGCATCTGAAATGAGTGCTTTGCAACTATATCGAAAAATATTAAGCCAACAACATTGTCGGCCTAATAGAAGACACATTTTATTTTGTTTGACGTAAACCCAACATAAATCTGAACAATGTTTGGTTTTCTCCTAACATCCTGTTTTCAGAAGGAACCTAGGTTGATGACTGTCTCTGCAAAACTGATGGTTTCTCCACAGAGGGTGACTTATCTAGGATGTTTCATGAAGAGGTACATCTAAAAACAACAGCTAGATGTGTCCTGACCTCTCTTGTCACTGCTACAGGCCATTCATTTGTCCAAAACAACAGTGAATATTTCGCCTTACACCGGTACTACCCACACAGCAAGTATGATGCATTTTTACTGTTAATATTACATGATTTTAGTAGTACCACTGTAAAATACTATTCTTAATAGGTACAGTTCATTAGTTTCAAGGTCTAGTTTGGTAGAAACACCTCAGACACATCGCACACAGAATAATTATTATAATCAAGAAGCCTCACATATTCGCTGTTTATTTCCAGGACGGCAGGGTAGCCTAGTGGTCTAAAGCATTGGACCTTTAAACTAAGGGTTGTTGGTTCCGAGGCAACCAGTTGGAAAACCCAAGACTGTTAACCATGATTGCTCCCAGAGAACCTATCCTTAGCATTCTTACCTGGTAAAATTATGATAAAAAAGGGCAGATGTAGGTACCATTAGCTTGGCTGTTTGTGCATTGCGAGGCAGCTTGATATACAGGTACCTCACCTGATCTGGAAGCTGGTCTATCACAAGGCCTTAACCCCAATCTCCTTAATGCTGAGTGTCAAGCAGAGGTCCTTATTTTTTACGGTCTTCGGTGTGGTTTGGCTGGGGATCAAACTTCCAACCTTCAAGTTCTGCTTGACCGTTAGCACCTTACTTGCAGAGCTGACGTAGAGGAGATATCGTGTAGAAAGCGATCAGTGGCCTTCTCTAGCCATTTTAGACACAAGAAGCGGAGAATATGGTCTTGGTTTCATTCAGGGCTTGGTCATGGCCGGAGGGCCGCTGTCCCCAGAGGGGCATTTGGGTTTACCTGGCGGCTGGTCCACCCCTGGAAACAAGTACGTTCAATTAAATCAAAATGGAACATTCTGGACCAGCCTCTTTGGCTGCCTACAGGTTTATACCTATACAGTTCATCTCTGGTAAGTCCCTCCATGAATCCGGCCGTGTGGGTGGGTGTGTGTTTGTTCCTCAGCCTCTCAGTGTGTTGCTCGTTTCAAAGTTGTAAATGCACCTAAACCAACAGTCCAGTGAGCTGGAGGTTGGCTGTTGTGATTGACGGCTGTGACCTCGCCTTAATTGAATGTAATTTTGAGCAATTTGAAAACAAAGTGTTCAAAGATGACTGACCTGTCCTAGGTACCCCTGTGGGTTGCCCCCACGCCCTCTGCCATTTTCACCTTTGGAATAATAAACTGTTTGAACTAATACACTCTATACTTATTAAACAGACTCGTTGACAGCCCAGTGATCCCTATTTATTTTACCAAGGAAACTGATAAAAAGCTGGTGAATAGGTTTTTATAAGAACTTGAGCGTTGTCAATGCGCTGGTCGATAATGTTGTGAAAGCTAAATTGATCACAACAGATGACACCCATTGCTTCACTGCAAAAAAGGCTTCCTCAAAAGTAAGGAAACAAACATAAAATGAGAAAAGAAATGCTTGCATCAAGCAAAATAATTCTGCCACAGGGGTGACAAAATGTTGCTTGTAAGACAGAAAATTCTGTAAACAAGCTACAAAGTCTTATTCAGACACAATTTGATTCTTAAAATAAGACAATACAATTTTTCAAGTCTGAAAACAAGAATATAAGGCTTGTTTGTATTTGTCATTGTGTCTAGCTTGTTTTCTGCATTTTCTCACCCCATTGACAGAACATTTTATTCAAGCATATTTTCTAATAAGCATTTTGTGTAAAAAGTATTTTTGAAGAAGTATTTTTTGCTGTGTTTGTCTGGAATGGTTTATTCATCTGATGTGCATAGTGCAGACATCTTATAGAGCTGCCTCCGAATCCCAAATCACATTTGTCATGTAGGTAGAAATATCACTGGTCAAATTTGTAAAAACAGGGTACAGATAATATATCAGCCTGGTTGACTTTTTTACATCTATCATGGTTATTTAAGAAGCTCGTTTGCCATTGAATAAGCAATGTTGTGAGCGTTTTGATGGCAAGCCTGTCTGCGTATGTCTGTGTGGGTGGGAGGGCAAGAAGCCAAAGTGTGAAGGGCGTAGGTCCAGTGACTGGAAGGTTGCTGGTTTTAATCTCAAACATGGGGAAAGGCGAAGCACTTCACCCTAATTACTCCTGTAAGTTGCACTCCATCAAAGCCTGTTTTATTATGCGTTTGTTGACAAGGACGTGTTTCACACGCATGTGTCCGCGGCCGGTTCTGGTCAGGTAACGTATAGCTTGGCTGATGGTGCCAGAGTGGGCATCTGGCTTGGCAGCACCACGTTCTGGGCTCACAGCCTGTTTCCCAGGGCGCCGTGCCGTGCGGCCATATTGGGTCCAGGCCGGCCGAGCAGGGAGAAAGGGGCAGGAAGAGTCCCGCTTGGAACCAGCATGGTGACAATATGGGCCACACAGAACCCAAAACCCTTCCACATTTAAACAGGGGTCAAATCACAAGTGTCCGTTGTCTCCACGGATATGGAATCTTTGAATAAATCCCCCATCGTTATTTAGAAATAAATCCATCGCTTCTCCTTTCCGCTGTTTCCCTAAAAGGCGTGCTATCGAGGGTTTAGGCCACTGATGCCTGGAACCCAGAGCAATACAACACAGCGTTCACTAGGCACCTAATGGTTGGACACAGACATTGAACAGGAATGACTGCCTGGAGTTGATCCAGTAGGAAACACACGTTTTTATTTCCTGTAGCAACAAACAGTTCAGCTGTGTGCCTCAATGAACATGACCCGGTTGAATATAACAGCCAAAGAGGCGGAATACAGATTTGTTACTGGTGGGCGAGTCTTTGAACGGCATCAAACTGTGGTAAATACAGTAGATTTCCCTGGATGGGATTTTCCCGTGTTTCCTCCTGTTTGAACGGTCGCCAGTAGACATGACCCCTGTTTAGCCCACTCGGCATTCCGTGGTGTATAAACGGTTGCCGAATGAGGGATCGGCCTAATATCGCAGTTAAAATTAAACGATAATTACAAATTTGTTAGTTTAAAAGCCATCGCAGTCTATAAAAGTTTGATTACTGGAAAATTAGGTGCATTAAGTTTTTATGGGTTGGCCCTTGCAATCGCTCTGGAGCGGTTTTATGCACTTGTCATGGACATATGGTGCAGACTGGCGTTGGTGTGTGTGTGTGTGTGTATGTGTGTGTATGTGTGTGTATTTATGTGTGTGTGTGTGTGTATATGTGTGTGTGTGTGTGTGTGTGTGTGTATGTATGCAAAATAAGTGTGGTTTCTGTGGGGCTCAGTTGTATGGCATTTCAGGGCCACAGTTCTATTACAGGATCATTTCCAAAAAATTCTGAAAACATATTCATTCACGAATTGTCTCCGAATTGTCTTTGGATCTGAGTGTCTTCTTAAATGCTGCAATTTCAAGTCTAAATGTAATCACTGAATATAGTCAGACTAAAAGGCATGGCTAAAAGCAAAAGGTCTTCTTCTGAACTGTCAGTATCGCTGTTGTAACGGTTCTGTCAACCTCCTCGGTGTAGACCAGAAATGCCCACTTTCTAGGGATATTGTTGGTCTGGTTACAGTCCTCAGGGTCCTGATCCATGAACAGTTCATTGTTTTAATGTGTATCATGACATGGACAGAGGAGAGCTGATCCCAAATCAGCACTCTTACAATGAGACTGCATATTCCGTCATACACATTAGCACTTCGTTGGACGCAATGTTTCAGGTATTTACTTGACACAGTGGACTCGCTCAGATCCGAATCTACCAATAGCCTAACTTCCTTCCCTGACCCTCTAACGTTTTGCTCTGGGAATGTTGTCTGTAACTGGCGTTGAAACGGGAGTGACATCATTCAAACCACACGAGGAGAAAGCACTCTTCTCTTGAGTTTGTCTTGTGTAAGACAAGAGGTCAAACCCAGGAGCTGGGCAGCTAACGGACGACAGGTCAGAGTTCCCTCTCACAGTGTTTCCCTGCAGCTCCCAAACCCCACGTGAACCGCTCCTTTCTGCCACTCTCTATTGAAATGTCAAATTATCAAGCATGAGATGTCGCCAGGCCCCTTAATGAACTAATTAATCAACAAATTAGCGAAGCAGCAATTCAGTCAGCACGGATGGCATCGGAGGAATGGAAGTCGTGGACATATCCCGGAGAAGGCGATTAGCGTCGAGCCAATGCAAGTTGCCTGGTCCAACATTATTTGTTGTTTATCAGCGTGTGAAGGGATATATCATGACGTCTGGACCTTTCTTTTCTATGTGTTTTCTCTGCACTAGCCCCACACATGGGTGATACATGCATTGTCTGTGGTGAAGCTGTGTGACCCTCTGGAAACGCCTCTCACCAGCCACCAGCCACACTGGGTTATGTTGGTGTTCCCAGATGTGTATTTCACTGGGATGTTTCAGGCTCAGTACTGATTGTGTGTCTGGGTTGTGTGTGTGTGTGTGTGTCTGTGTGTGTGTGAGACAGAGAGAGAGAGAATGTTGTACACGTGGGTTGGCTAAGTCCAAGAATAGACATGTCACAATCAACTTTGCGGCCGTACAGAACCTGGTCCGTTTGGCTCCAGCTCCCAAATCATCCCTCTCAAGTTTTCTTTTCCCCATCCAAGACCCCTGAGCCCAAATGGTCGGGAAACGAGAAAAAACAAGGGGAAAAAACGGGTCTCCTTGATTATGTGACATCCTCCGGAAGGCCCGCTCCACTTGTATCCTCAGTATTTCAGAGAAAACCCGCCTTTTCACTATTGAGTCTGTCACTGTTGATTTGGGCTAACGGTAAGCATGCACAATCTTCCTGGATAGCCCCCCCACCACCACCGACACCACCCACCCAGAGTATTCTTGCCCCCGCCCCCCTCGGCCAACCCAGACGCGCCCCCTCCACCCACGACCTCCCTGCCGCGCGTCGTGGCAGTGACAGTTTGATTGGACCATCAATCGTGGCTCTTAACGGTGGTTTTCCTGAGCACCTGGGCAGCCGGGTCACAGCTGGCGGTGAGCTACGGCCGTCCCAGTGACCCGACGCCGTTTGCTATGCCTCCGTGTGTACAGTACGTACTTACGTAGGCACGCGTGCGTTTCTCCCTCCTTTCCATCATGGGGGATTCGAAATGAGCTGGTGAATGCACAGCAGTATTTTATCGAGCGAGTGTGTATCTGGCAGTGTTTCGCTGGTGTTTGAGCTCAATTACAAAGGAGAAGTTTAGTTCGCTCCAGAGGCTGGGCTTGTTATGTTCTCCTGATATTACTTAGTCCTGCTCCGGAGGTCAAAGTAGTAATCAATTCTGTAATTTTATTACACTGGGTTTGAGGGATTGTTCTTGACCTGTGTGTTTGTATTTGTGTGCAAGTGCCATTTGGGGAATTTGTAGTGTGTGTGTGTGTGTGTGTGTTTGTGTGGCTCATAGTAGTGCATTGTACAAGCAATACAGTACAAGCAATACAGGAATATACTGGGTGAGGCTGTTGGCTTTTCCTCCCAAACACACATGCAAACACACACACGTACAATCACAGTGAATAAATCCCGGTACTTCCTCAGTCTGTTTTGTCTTGCCGTGAAGTTAAATCCCTCATCTACCCGCTAAAGCGCCGTGAATTTATGGGCCATCCGTAATGGGACAGAATATGCGTCTACTTCCATTTCCGCTGGTATTACATGATTAAATAAATGTCCTGGGTTTGGGTTGAAGCCTGTTGACGGCCTTCATCCGCCCCCACCCACGCACCCCCCACACAGAACCCCCCCCCCCCCCAACACGTGTGCCCGCGCACTACCTTCCACTCACAGATGCGGAGGGTGCTCATAATGGTGTTCGTTGTCTGAGGAGCTACATTTGGGAGTTAACACGTGGCGGCCATTGGCCTGTGAATGTTAGCCATGCGTCCCGTATTAGTCGCCACTTAGTAAACAGTCTCCGTCTTCATGGCAGAACCGTTACAGCACTGGAGCTCCTGATGGAGTAGATCACTGGAGCTCCTGATGGAGTAGATCACTGGAGCTCCTGATGGAGTAGATCACGTGCCCTGTGATGCGTAAAGAATCACAAGATACCCAAGCTACATGCCCAGACCGTGCGAGGCCCCTTGAAATGACATCACTGCAACTGTACGCTTGTAAATATGATGTCATAACTACCAGAAGCTGTTGCAATGATGTCGTTACTATCAGAAACTGGTTGAAATCATGTCATTGGTACCAGAACCTGATGCAATTATGTTATTACTTCCAGAAACCTGTTAAATATATGATCACATTTATGATCCTGTCAGAAGAACTGATTATATCACATAACATTTTCCTCACATGTAGTTTCAAGTTATAGCACAATGCACTAAATGTTTGAGAATGGGGGAGAAAGCAACAGAGAGCTAGCTAGCTTTAGTCCTTGTAATGGTAGGAGATTGCTTTGGGGTTCAGTGGACCGGAGCTGGGCTCACTCAGTAAGGAATTCAGGAGATGCTGCAGATATATTAGAGTCTGTGTCTGTCTACCAACTGTTCAGGCAACCGCGACGCCTTTTCCAATAGGCCCGTGCTTAATTTGAGGCGGTTCCCTTATTCCCCTTGTCAAGGCCCGAACCCCATCTCCTGTTTCCGATTCCCTCTGTCGTAGACCTAATAGAAGATAACAATTTCCGCTAACCAAATGGACTTTGCGGTCCGACAAACTCTGAAGGTGTCGCGCTCGCTGTTGACGTGGCTCGTCGATTTAAACAACCTTTTCCACGCACACACACATGCATACACACACCTGGGCCACAACCGAGGAACGTGAGCTTGACCTTCGTTGTGCGGAACGATACAATCCTCTTCTACAGATCTTATGACAACCCCCCCATCTCAACGATGGCCACAAGGGGGGCCATTCATCTCACTCCGTGTGCTACCACAATAAAATAAATCACAGATTTCCCCCCCAAATATAACAATATTTGTATTTGGGGGGAAGGCGGGTGGAAGGGGTGTAATTGATGACCACAGCTGTGCTAATTAAAAGCAATGGAAGTTTCATTAATCTTGGTCTGGAGGGTAAGTCGGCCGGTGGCTGCGTGGCTGTAACCGGCTACCGTTACCGGGGCCACTGCCGGCTAGCCGCCGCTGCTTCTTCACTGATCAGGTGGTTTTTGGTCCATTGTTGAGTTTATTAGCATATGAAATGGCCATTAATAACCGCAACAAAAGCCCTACTCTCACTCTCTCTCTCGCTAGGTCTCTCCCTCTGCCCTGTCTCGTACTTCCCTCCCTCCCTCTTTGTCTCTCTCCCCTACTCTCTCTCTCAACTACGGCTCCAATCAGCCAGCTGAACAGCACCTACTGTAAATGTAATGTAGTTCCCATTCAACTGTCTTCATGTTAACTTGTTATTTCTCCAAAACCACTGTAGATCTATCAGTGACCTCCCACACACCAGAGGTTTGAGCCCCAGTTAAAAGCAGGTTACTGTGATGGGAACATGTCAGTCAGGACGTAGGTCTTGTAGCCGTGCGACAGTGCAAGGCGTTAGCGTAGCAGGGTCGGATCATCCGAGTCTGGACACGGTGGCTGACCCGGCCAGCTGAAGGCATTGGTCACCACGTTTCCGCAGCATTCCAATCCGAACTGGACTTTGACTCGTTGTGTTGTGGTTTTTTCTCCGACCCACTCTTCCAGCGCCGCCAGACACTGAACCTGGAATTAGTGCATGTTGTTTTCACACCGGGTTCACTTTGCATTGGAATCCATGGAGTTCTGTCCCTGGCACTCGTCCTCGGCTCTCCATTCTGACTGCGATCTGCAGACAGAGTATTTAGTGAAAAAGCCCATTCATTTTATAACAATCAGTGCTGAGTGATGGTTACGGTACAAGTAGAAAGATGTGAGTGTGTCGTATAATATTTGTGTTGAAAATGAGTGTGTTTTGCTATGAGCCAGCAGTCAAAGCACGGCCACAATTTGCCCTTTTGACTCCAGGGTGGGTTCCGGGATTCTTGGATTTATTGCATGAGCACGCGTGTGCACGGACGCACGCACGCACACACACACGCAAATGACGCCCCGAAGCCCCACACCTCTGCGTCCACCAAACCGGAGAAAACCATGCGCAAAACAGAAATAATGTTTTAAATGCAATCATTGTCAGGCCCAAACAGTGTCATTTATCAAGGGGGCGTTTGGAACTGTATAATATCTTTCACATTATTAATACAATTTTTCATCCTCTGTCAGGCCCCTATCTGATTTATGGTGTGCGTATGATCTAAGGTGATCATTGAATTAGAATTCCACTAATAAGAGAGAGAGAGAGTGAGAGAGGTCTTTACGTCTGCACGCACACACACACACACACATCCATGTGCAACTATTCACCCCAACGCCTTGTGTTTTTTTCTTTTTCGCCAGTGAGCCAATTTTCCAGAACAACCGTAGGCAACACTGATACTGGCTTCCTAATTTGAAGGGGGGGGGGGTTGATAGGAGAGCGAGGCCCTTGTTAATTAGATAAAGGATAAAGCTCATTATTTTAAAATGATATTGAGCCAGAAGTAAATAGGAGAGTCCCATTATGGGGTCTGGACAGGGCGTCACTGAGCAGCAGGCCTCATGATTTACAGCTGGACGCTCCTTTGATGGAAATACTTTTACCTTTTATTTTTTTATGAAGTGTCGTCACGGAGCTCCGACTCACTCATTTCCTGCTGCGCGTAATCAAAACCCATAGCCAGGCACTGTCGTCCGCCCCCACCGCCCCATCTGAAGGGGCAATAGGGAATAGGAATTTGGGCCCTGGGCCCTTCCAGCCTCATCCAGTAGAAAAAGAATCGCCGCAATATTAGATTGAAGGTTTTACAGCAGTAACTAAATATTTTTTTGCATTACTCCTGCCCCCCACCCCTTCTCTGTCAGTCTCTCAATACTTGTGCATGTATATATATATATGTACAGTATATTGCATTAGCTGCTCTATCCTGAGTGGGTGAAATCTGTCGTAGATCTTCCCTTTTAGTCTGTGTCTGTGGTTGTAATCCTCAGGTTGTGGAGTCTTCTTTTGGTTAGCTGCTTTCCGAATAGTCACTGTAAAAGTCACTGTAAAACTTGCCGTAAACGACAACCTATTCACTATTTAGCGCGATCGGGCCAAAAGAAGCGTTCTAAATAGAATTAGGGACGTAGAACAAAACAACTGGCATTGCCAGGCGGCTGTCCCCAGCACCCCGTGACCCCTGTCCATCCGTTTCCACGGTGATCCTGGGGATTTCATGATTACATTCATCTTCCCTTTTCCCCTTACTTTACCGCCTCCTTTGTGTACCTGAGAGCCACACCAACATGGCTGGAAAGCGTAAATATTTTTGCTTGAGCACCACCGCTGGCAGGTGAGCTTAATGAAATTCTAGGAGTGTAATTTGATTTACGAGCCGCTAATGTGGCCCGATATTAGAAAGAAAAGGCAGTGATAGGGCTGCCGTGCGATGTATTTAAGGGCTATCAGAAGCCTCGATAAAGAAAAAAAAAAGTGTCCCCCGTCTGGGCGGCTTTGGGCTGAGTTATTGGCGCAGATATTCATGTCGATAGTAATTCTTCACCATGGCGCAATTTAGTGCTGGCAATATATAAACATGGA
Organism: Esox lucius; assembly: GCF_011004845.1. Classification (NCBI taxonomy): domain Eukaryota; kingdom Metazoa; phylum Chordata; class Actinopteri; order Esociformes; family Esocidae; genus Esox; species Esox lucius. The sequence continues at coordinate 6,891,329 of NC_047588.1, read as the reverse complement.
GATAATAGTTAATTTCGGTGCAGATCCTCTGAATGCAGAGGCTTTAAATACCCCAAAAATTTGGACTAGGAAGCATCTGGAGGCTTTTAAAGTGCTGCTGATGGCTGTCGAAAGTGACCTCTGGCCTCTTGTTGTCACAAATCAGGAACAGGGGCGATATTAACAGCCTTCCCAGTGGTTGGTTGCCGGCCAAGGGTGCCAGTGGGCACTTGATTTGCGATTTGGAGGGGACATTTTTTGATTTATTGTTCGGTATTCATTAAGCCCATTAAAGCCCATAAATGGATTGACTCTGGAAAGATCCTGTCAAACCCAACTCCACATGCACTTAAGCACGTGCACACACACGGGCACAGACGTAACTGCTTCAGAACAATTGTGTATGGCGCGTTTCAACAAAGAAACGCGGCATACACAATTGTTCTGAAACAGTTACGTGTGCGTGTGTGTGTGGCTGTACACTCCCGTGCATGCATGTTAACGTGTGTATTTGTCACTGTTTGAGCTATGGCTCATAATAAAAAAACAGGCAATAACAAGGACACCTCAGTGGGACCTGCCCTTTGAGCCACAATTCCTCCCTCCCCCCACCCCAATAAGTTATGGACTGAATAAGCGTAGAAACAATATAAAAAGATAACATTTTCTGATTGTTTGTCAGGCAACAAGGCTCTTTCACACAGCTTTCATCAGCGTCCACCATGTTCATTAAATTGACAATTTGTGTTTGCCCCACAGCGGGATAAACATGAGCCTATCTGATGGGTGTAGTCTTTTATTCTTTATTTCATTATCTTTTCTCTGGCTCGGCACTGGAGGTAAATATATTTCTGCTGGAGAGTCTTTGCAGTGCCATAATGTCCGTGTTTGTGTTCATGCGTGTTCACTGGCCTCCCTCTCTCTTTCTTTGTTTCTCCTTTGTCTTTTTCTCTCTCTCTCTCTCTCTCTCTCTCTCTCTGTCTTTCTTTGTCTTTCACTCTTTCTCTCTGTCTCTCTCTTTCTTGATCTTTCCCTGTCTGGAACTACCTGGAGTCAGCAGAACGGTTGGGTTATTAGTACTGTTGTATACTCTGAAAGGTCAGCAGAATGGTTGGGTTATTAGTACTGTTGTATACTCTGAAAGGTCAGCAGAATGGTTGGGTTATTAGTACTGTTGTATACTCTGAAAGGTCAGCAGAATGGTTGGGTTATTAGTACTGTTGTATACTCTGAAAGGTCAGCAGAATGGTTGGGTTATTAGTACTGTTGTATACTCTGAAAGGTCAGAATGACATTTGGGTTATTAGTACTGTTGTATACTCTGAAAGGTCAGAATGACATTTGGGTTATTAGTACTGTTGTATACTCTGAAAGGTCAGCATGACAGTTGGGTTATTAGTACTGTTGTATACTCTGAAAGGTCAGAATGACAGTTGGGTTATTAGTACTGTTGTATACTCTGAAAGGTCAGCATGACAGTTGGGTTATTAGTACTGTTGTATACTCTGAAAGGTCAGAATGACATTTGGGTTATTAGTACTGTTGTATACTCTGAAAGGTCAGAATGACATTTGGGTTATTAGTACTGTTGTATACTCTGAAAGGTCAGCATGACAGTTGGGTTATTAGTACTGTTGTATACTCTGAAAGGTCAGAATGACAGTTGGGTTATTAGTACTGTTGTATACTCTGAAAGGTCAGCATGACAGTTGGGTTATTAGTACTGTTGTATACTCTGAAAGGTCAGAATGACAGTTGGGTTATTAGTACTGTTGTATACTCTGAAAGGTCAGCATGACAGTTGGGATATTAGTACTGTTGTATACTCTGAAAGGTCAGCATGACAGTTGGGTTATTAGTACTGTTGTATACTCTGAAAGGTCAGCATGACATTTGGTTTATTAGTACTGTTGAATATGAGTAGTCTTCCCTGTATTCAGAGTCGTCCTTGTATTCTGAGTAGTCCTCCTTGTATCAAGAGTTGTCCTCTTTGTATTCAGATTAGTCCTTGTGTTTAAAGTTGTCCTCCTTGTATTCAGAGTTGTCCTCCTTGTATTCAGAGTTGTCCTCCTTGTATTCAGAGTAGTCATTGTGTTTAGAGTTGTCCTCCTTGTATTGAGAGTTGTCCTCCTTGTATTGAGAGTTGTCCTCCTTGTATTGAGAGTTGTCCTCCTTGTATTGAGAGTTGTCCTCCTTGTATTGAGAGTTGTCCTCCTTGTATTGAGAGTTGTCTTCCTTGTGTTTAGAGTTGTCTTCCTTGTGTTTAGAGTTGTCCTCCTTGTATATAGTGTAGTCCTTGTATTCAGTGTAGTCTTCCTTGTATTCAGTGTAGTCTTCCTTGTATTCAGTGTAGTCTTCCTTGTATTCAGTGTAGTCTTCCTTGTATTCAGTGTAGTCCTTGTATTCAGTGTAGTCCTTGTATTCAGAGTAGTCCTTGTATTCAGAGTAGTCCTTGTATTCAGTGTAGTCTTCCTTGTATTCAGAGTAGTCCTTGTATTCAGTGTAGTCTTCCTTGTATTCAGTGTAGTCTTCCTTGTATTCAGTGTAGTCTTCCTTGTATTCAGAGTAGTCCTTGTATTCAGAGTAGTCCTTGTATTCAGTGTAGTCTTCCTTGTAATCAGAGTTGTCCTTCTTGTAATCAGAGTTGTCCTTCTTGTAGTAATCTGCCTCCCCCAACAGAATAGAGGTGCAAGTTCAAAGGCAACTTCTGGTATTGTGTTACAGGTAGTTTTCTATAACAGCTGTTTCATTACTGGACATGGAGAACACACCCTGTCTGGGTTTAAATCCCTGCATGTTTGAGTGTCTGATATTTAAAATGCTCTATTATCTGCATAATTAAGCCAGTTCCAGTACACAAGTACTTTGAATTGTTGCATTGTTATTTGGAAAGAAAAACTCTGGTTAAATGCATGTGAGTAATCAAGCTATTTGAACCCAGTTTGTTGTACATCTCTGAAACACCCACCCACACACACACACCCACACACACAGCCACCCCCACCCACACACACACACACACAGAGCCACAGGGTGTGAGTGGATGGAAGGTATGCGACTGCTCATTTGAATGGTAAACCATCTTCATCCAGCAAACTGATTTGATTATCTTCAAAGCAGACTGTCTACCTACTAGCAGGGCCTTGGAAAGTGGGTTCAGGAGCTAGGAGGGATGGCGTCTGGCCGTGCTATTGTTCAACCTAGGAAATGAGCTTGTCGTCAGGTGACCGTGTGTAAGCTAATGGAAAATAACGAAGACAGCAGCATGTACTCAGGAAACAGTTGCTCCAAATGGAATCGAATTGTTTCTACGTTTTCTTTTTTCTTTTTTTTTTTTTTTTACAAACCCAAGCTTTAATTTGGTTTCAATCGACTTCGGCAAAATGAATATTCTGTCGACATGCACGCACACACACGCGCAACCCCCCCCCCCCCCTCCACACACATGCACGCGTGCGCCCACACACACACTAGGTTGTGACCCAAGTCAGTCGTTTTTAAAGTTATCCTGAGTCTTTGACTCCTAATGTCCGGGGCAGCTCAAGGCCAAATAATTTAATCTTCATTCTGCTAATTTAGTCTGGATTTAAGCTGCCGGGCTGTCGAAGTGGAGAGTGATGAAGTCCGTAAACAGAGAGAGTTAGAGAGAGAGAGGCGGACCTGCCAGATGATGATCCATTCTGACCCTACTGAGCGCTGTCATGTTTCTCCCTCTAGGTAATCTCTCGCCCTCACACACGCTCTATTTTGCATTTGAAAATGCTCTCCTGACAGTTGCATATCAGATAGACCGCACCCCCCTTCACAACCCCTCCCCGCCTTTTTCACTAAATAAACAACAGTCTCACTTTGAAGTTGTCTGTTTGTGTCAGTTTGGCTGGAGGGGAAAGTTGGCCTCTCTCTCTCTCTCTCTCTCTCTCTCTTTATCCTCTCGGTTGTGAAAACAGGGCGGAGAGTTTTCTCCGACTGACTGGTCACCCCGACGCAGAGGTCGGTAAGAGGCGGGCCGTGGCCAAAGTCGGCCCGCGAGCAAATGTATTGGGCAACCCAAAATAAAGAGGTCAGAATATACTGTAAAATCCCCAGAAATCCAGAGTAAATTGAATTTCAAAATATCTCTTAACCTCTCTCTCTTCATTTGCCTCCCAACCATCTGCTCTGACAACATTTTGTCAAATCTGGTTTTCTACCTCTGTTTTAACATATAGGAAAGGGAGGGACCTCTGAAACATTGGAATGCTCGTATTGCTCAGGTGCACCTGCCATTCAATTTTGGGCTAAATGTCCTGTAGCACCAAGTTTGTGGTATAACAGTATCATGGAAAAACATGTATCCTTGTTTTCCCACCTGAGACCAGGGGTCCCTCCTCCAACCCTTTAAACGTTTCCTTCCCCCAGATTCTCCTCCTCTGCAACTTCCAAACTTCAGTAATGTCATAATAAAATGTTAAAATGCCCTCAGAAAATCTACAAAACCAATACATGAATAAAACGTTCTTAGTGGAAGTTGATTGCCTGTCCCAGTGATCACCTCACCACATGGGGGCGACAGTGCTGAGAAGCTTCTTCCATTGGGTTACTGGTTAAAAGGTTTTGTGGAATGTAGTCCCTCCAGTCTCAGATGAGCCTCATTTAAATCTGTGGTAAGATGTCCTGCAGGTCATGTCTTAGAAGAGGCCATTTCTCCTCCTGTGATAAGCAATGCCCCTGTTTATCTGGCTTTTTTCCACATTCACATGGGACATCAATTATTTTCACTGAGAGAGACCTTTATGAACCTAACCAGCATTAATTTAATTGTTTATTTTTCCTTGTCATTCATTCATACCTATTCATAACTTATTATAAAATTAGTCTAAAATGTAGCTTATTTGTAGCTTGTTATATAATACTCATTATGCCTTCAGTGTAATTTTTAATGAGTATTTAAACATTTTCAGTTCATATTTTTGTTTTCACTCTTGTTAGTTATTAGAAGTTCTTTTTTCTACTGGCTTTGACAATGTATGCTTCACATGCCAATAAAGCTCTTTAAATTAAAATCGAATTGAGAGTGACAGGAAAAGAGAGAGCGACCGAACCAACAGCATTGCTCTCCTCGTTATGTGTAATCCAGATTTAGTAATGGCTGTTAATTTGATGTGAACATCTGATGAGACGCAAACATACAACCATAATTACACATAACAGTCTCCTGTTTTTGACCTTACTCACTCTCTCTGACACACTCTCTGTGACTCACTCTCCCTGTCTCACTCTCTCTGACTCACTCTGTCTGACTCACTCTCTCCATCTCGCTCCAGTCCTCTATGACTCGCTGCCTGTATTTTCTCCGTCTCTCCTCTCTCTACGTCCGGCTTCGTGCGGCTCCCGCCTGTTTAGCAGCGGCGGGCAGTTTGCATATGTATGGGGGCCGGCCTGCGGATCGTGACGGCGCCTGACACGCCGAGAGACAAGATCAAAGAGCTCCATCCGATCGGGCGGAAAACAGACACACAGCCTCCTCTCATCCTTTCAACCCCCCCAGCCCCCACTCCGGCAGGCGGACCGACGTGGGCCTCCCCACCCCTCCGCTCAGATCACACTCGCCCAGATAGCAGCCGGTGGAGAGAGAGGCCCGTGACTGGGCCCGATGCTGCCGTTACATCTGCCCCGTTTAGCTCATAAAACAGGAGTGTTGTGCATAACGTTAACAATAAGACAGCGTCCCTTCACTCATCTTATTCACCTCGCGGGGCGGGAAAGGGCCATCCAATGAGTAGCAGACAGTGGACGTTAGAGGGGGAGGGCGTGGGAGCGACCCAGCAGACGTGGACATATATCTATCGTCGGGATAAAGTCTCCACCAAAACCGCTGCGCGAGCGAACGGGTGGATTTCAAATATGCCGGCTAGATTAGGCCGATGTGACGGAGAAGCTGTTTTAGGATGTGTTTCTGAGTGCCAGCGGTTAATGATGTAGGAACGGTCGTCTGGTGAGACAAGGAGGATAGTGCCACCTGACAAACCGATGTATCTCTATACTGAGATGAATACTGTGTGTGTGTGTGTGTGTGTGTGTGTGTGTGTGTGTGTGTGTGTGTGAATAGGTGTGTGTCTGACTCTCCCCCTCTCTCCCTCCTCTGTAAAGAACACATATGAGTTTGAAATACTGATTCAGTCACATGGCGCATGCTTCCCTCTGTCATTATTTGTTCAGGTGTGAGTGTCAACACTGAGGCCTGTGAAACATACCAGAGGCTTTCACCGACACAATCAGGATTTAAAGACACTCTCCTACCTAAAATAACACGCTCCACTGAGTCACAGACCAAGACAAATGGTCCAAAAAATCTGACTTCATTTGTTTACAGTGTGGACATTTTTCAACCTCTGCTTGGCAAAGTTCTAGTTCCTGGAGTTAAGATGAATTAGGCCGCAGGATTTTCTATTGTTTTTGCTAATTCGTGTTACTTGTTAGCCTAGTAAAACAGCCATGAATCTGGGACCAGAGTTCCCGACTCGTAACTGGAAGCAACTAAGCTTACGTACTCTGCTGGAATCTTCGGAGAAGAAATGGACGAACGGAAAGCCGTCTTTGAAATCACCACACAGACAGGCGTATAGAATCTGAAAACATGTAGGAGGGAAAAATGGAGGGAGAAGAAATGATGAAACGAGGCCACGGGGATTGAAGAGATAAGAAGTAAAGAACGGACAAAGGGGGATTGATGGACAGAGTAATACTGAGGGATGATGGGAAATATACCGTAGCCAGCTTTGTCCTTTAGCCTACAGGATTCCTGCTGGCCCTCTCTAAGTGGTGTGAGACCACAACACAGGTGAACTCTATTCTCCACACTGGGGCCTCATTGCCTCATTGTGTGTGTGTGTGTGTGTGTGTGTGTGTGTGTGTGCGTGCGTGCGTGCGTGTGTGGATTGTAACAGGATTTCTCTAGTCCTCTGGGCCCTGGTGCAAAGCATAGTATAAATGGTGGAGGTGGCAGTCCAGGACATAAAAATCAATGCCTGCTTATACAGCGTGTGTGTTTGTGTGTACGTGTGTGTGTGTGGGGGGGGTCTTTGCGTATGTGTGTGTTATTCTACCTCCTCCCTTCTCTGCCTTAAAGGCTTGAGTTTCTACTTTCAGCTTCAGCTTTTGGACTTGTAAATAACTCTTCTCTTTCTTTCTCTCTCCATCCCTCCCTCTCTCCCTCCCTCCCTCCATCCCTCCCTCCCTCCCCCGTACTATTCTGCAGGAAATTTGAGTGTGATGTGTGCGAGCGGTCGTTCAGTGAGAAGTGGGCTCTGAACAACCACATGAAGCTGCATACGGGAGACAAGCCCTACAAGTGCGCCTGGCCTGCCTGCCACTATGCCTTCCTCACCCTCTCCGCCATGAAGGACCACTACCGAACACACACTGGTGAGACAAGCCGTCAATCAATCCCACAACCAATCAAATATAGCCTGCTGTTACCCAGCCAAGAACCAATGCCTGGGAAAATACCCAGAAAGACACAATCCTAGGTAGAAACCTAGAAAGGAGATGTGTCCGTTCTTCTTCTGGGTGTACACACTGACACACACACACACACACAAACGTACTGTTTCATCGACCCATTTGTCATGTCGTATTCAGTCGGATTCAGTAGCTTTAAAAATGACCCAATACATGTCAGTGTATGGGCTAGTGTACAAACCCTCAATGTCAAGTCCTATATATACAGTACTGCTGAAGTGTTAGGCCACCCAAGAGAATTGTTTAAATCTATTTATCTTTGCAGTTAGTGTTAATTGAAAACTACACCTACAAATCAGGTTAAATACAATAAAAAGTAAGAAGAATATTTTGTTTGCTAAAAGCTTGTTTCTATCTGGTGAGATGGCTAAAAGAAATGTCATGAAGAATTTGAAGGTCTCTTCCTTTAGAAATGGAAGGAAATCCCGTGAAGTGTTGCTCAGAATTTGGCATAGTCATCCGGCATCAAAGTGGACACAATCATTAGAAGTCCTATGAGAAAAGACAATCTTTGACTAATTGGCAAAAGCTCTGTGTATTAACCACAATATTGACCCCAAAAACTCTGCCTATTAACCAAAATATTGACCCCAAAAATTCTGCCTATTAACCACAATAATGCAACCATACAACCATAACAATTCTGCCAAGACAATCAAGACCTACTTGGAGTCAAAGTCTGCAGATTCACTGTATTGGACACATCAGAACCCTGACCTCTGCGTAAGTAAACTTGCATGGGATCACTTGGACAAATACAAAATAATAAAAAAAACTGCCTAGTCAAGGCTGGGAAGTTCTGGCAAATCCTCCAAGTTGCTAAGAAGTCTTTAACATAGGACTAGTCGAAAGAATTACACAACATTCTAGCAAAGCAGAAATGTTTTAGTTTAGCATTCTAATGGATGCCACACAAAATGTAGACAAAACGTAGACATGACATTTTGCTACTTTTTGTTTAACCTCGTCCCAAGCTAATTGCACATAGCGCATGAGCCTGGAACAACATCCATTCAAAGTTGGCCTTGTGGCCAACTTTCCCCATTAAAATGTTTGTCATTATTAAATTTTTGCTAATAATAATACTGTGAGGTGTGGCTCCAAATGTGGGAAGGACCACAGGAACTACTGATGCGTACTGGCAAACACTTTCCCAGACACATACATCCGAGAAACAAATATGCCCTACTTTCCTGCTTCTTTATTAGCAAATGACATATCTGAGCTAGCAAGCTAATAGCCTCACTGACAAAAAGGACTATCCCTTAAAGATGTGGTAGATGTGCGCCTCGCTTTTTGAGGTATTATGGTGTGCTCCGAATTTGAGCAAGATAACATTAGTCTTGCTAGCTTATGACACCACAGTCATCTCTTTCAATAATTTTGATAACATGAAGATGTAGGTGACATTGTATTCTAATGTATATTTACTCATTCTAGAAATTACAGCGTATTTACATGCCCTAGTCTATGGTAGACAAAACAATTACTAGCCCCTGTTTAAAGTCATTAACCATGTACATGCAACTTAGTTACAGAAGTGTAATCCATTACCAATTAGACAAGCTTTCTCAAATACATTCGCAGTGTATCCTTTATTGCTGTTACCACGTGCGATTTGCACACTAGTAACGGAACTGCATCAAAAACAAAATCTTCTGAAATGTCAATAATTTTTAAGTAAATCCAACAGCGATACAGGGGGATTATAAACAGAGTTGTATGAGTCATACTCAGAGAGGGTGTAGTAGGATGATGGTAGATTACGTTTGCAGATTGAGCCAATGGCTATCGAGTCGCTGATGCTTTACACATCTTGGGCCTGACCCTAACCAACCATTCAGTTATCACATCTCCTTAAAGGGCATTTACAACCCACCTTGAACTCCTGAAATACATCAGCATCAGAAATGAACAAAGGGCTTGTTTGGTGCGGGCTGTTTTATATTCCGTCAGCCAGCTAGTCATTCACCAGTTAGTAATATCTTACAGCCTGCTCCTTGACAATGTTTTAGTCAGTGACCATAGCTAGCTGAAGGCAGTTGGGCAGGCAGTCAGTTAGGGTGGCGGTCAGTCAGGCAGAGACACAGGCAGTCAGGCAGAGACACAGGCAGTCAGGCAGAGACACAGGCAGTCAGGAAGAGAGAGGAGGCAGTCAGGAAGAGAGAGGAGGCAGTCAGGAAGAGAGAGGAGGCAGTCAGGAGGAAACGCAGTGAGTCCAAAAGCTAGTCTGGAAGCCTGACAGACACGAAAGAAGGCAGTCAGGCAGTGAGACAGTCAGGAAGGCAGGCAGGAGGGCAGGCAGGAAGGCAGTCAGTCAGGAAGGCTGGTTTTGGTGTCAGGCTGAATGAGCGCTTGCAGGAGAGCAGTCCATCTGTCACATGTGCCCTGCTGCGCGCCCGTCTCTCATAGTGGCTGGATGTTATTTTAAATGCCCCGGAACAGTGATGTAACGGCCAGGCGCTGGCGACATAATTAGACCTTTTTATTTTCATTTGTTTCCCTGGAGAACCGGCGTTCGCCATCAGACAGGGCCGGTCGTCTGTCTGCCAGCCGCGCAAATACTGTACGTGTCATCCACTCATGGGTGGGGGGTGGCAGAGGGATACCGAGAACTACATGAAGCAAAGGAGATGTGAAGAGAGAGAGAGAGGAAAAGAGGAGAGGGAGTGCAGGAGAGATGTAAACAGAGAGAGAAAGAGTGCGACAGACTTGTGGCCCTGATTAGTGACACCCAAAAAGCTAACTGAATACACAGCCCCATGATGCAACACTTCTGTTATTGGGCACACGGTGGGGGATGGCGGCAGACAGCGGAGTGTCATTGCGAGCCCATTCCGGCACACCACCACTCTCACACGATGCAAAATAGGATGGGCATGCGGGATCTGTTCAAACGCTCTGTATGGGCTCCTATGGTGATCTGCAATAATAATAAAATGAGTACCAACCTGAAAGCTGTGCTGATCACTCTGTGCCAGATACCGCGAATTGAGGAAATGTTTGTTCCATTTCTGGGGTGTGTGTGTGTGTGTTTGAATGTAGGGAGGTTGAAAGATCAGAACACCTCCTGTAACTGGGTGGTGTGGGGTTCCTACCTGTTTTAACGTGAAGGGCACTAAATACACGCCTGGCTGGTTTGGAGCGCCTACTAGGTGAGGTAAGTGTTAAAAAAGCAGTAGGTTCTCCATCTCATAAGCAGCCATCTTGGGGACTTGCCGCTCTCCCTTCAGCTTGAATGTCTCCGAGTGGATTTTAATTGTTCTACGGCTGATTTGTGTGTTTCTATGTTAATCACTCTCATCACAACCCCCGTTGTCTGGACTGAGGAGGAAGATGGGGGCGGGGTGTGGCGTCACCCGCCAGGGTCATTTGTAACTGTTGATGAATGAGCAACTCAAATAAATAAATAAATAAATCAAACACGCCCGACCCAGCACCGCCTTTTCCCCAGCCCCTCCACATGGGATCAGCTGTACCGCCACTGCCACGGGCCCACAATTGATTTCCTCATTGCTTCAGTTTGTCGCTTAATCGGGCGATGTGCTGATAAATCTTCGCACTTTGTCAATTAATTTCCCTGAGAAATGAAGCCCAAAATGGCGCCCCGCATCAATACGGCAGGCGGATTCTGTGTCAGAAATTAAGCGGTGAAATGAATTGCCCTCCCATCCGCTACCCTGCTAAAACATAACTAATGAGGGAGGCAATTATAGCTGCATGCAGTCTCCTCCGGGGTTATTCAAAACACAGATATAGGTGTTCGTGTGCACACACACACACACACTCACACACACACACACACACACACACATAAACATACACAATACACTACACAAAAGAAGGTGGTATAGTTTGACTTCAGAGTACTTTTATGGCCGGAGTAGCAAAAGGCTAAAAACAAAAAATAGTATTCAACAGAGGAAACAAGGCATAGTTCTGTAAAAGAGACATGAGCTTTCAGCTGACCATCTGAAATGGACCATAATGATCTGGCTTGTGTGTCTGTGAGCGATATGTGGCATTCCATGTGTTGTCTCACGGGAAGAGAACATAACACGTGTGTGTGTGTGTGTGTGTGTGTGTGTGTGTACATGTACGGGCCCAGTTCTCAATGTCTTTAGCCTGCTGGGGCTCCTGGCGTTGACAGGGCCCGTCATCTCCCTGGCCCCGACCCTGTAGACCTCAGAGGGCTGGCCGCCATCGAGCGCCAGATGAAAAGCACACATGTAATTTATCGCCAGCGTTTCCTCCTCAAGAATAATTGTGGCGACCGCGACTGGGTGAAGGAATCGATGGGTATGGATCTTTTTTGTGGTGGGGTCTTGTAATGAGCCGTAATGAGAGATGGAGCAGCGGTGAGGAGTGGGGGGGCAGAGGGGTGGGTTTTTGATAGGGACTGAGAAGTATCAGACCTACTTCTCCTTTAACAGTCCTCTTCTGAAACCTTCTCTAAACCTTCCCCTAAACTTCCCCTAACATTCTCTTAGTGTTCCCCCAGAATTGTTCAAACATTCAGCTCACATTCCCCATACAGTATTTCATCACTTTGCCAATGCTGCCCTAATACTATTCTATCATTCTGCTAATATTCCCCTAACATTATTTTAGCATTTTTAGCAATCACCCAATGTTCCCCCTAACAATAACCAATCAAAGCCCTGTGGGTTTCAATGGTGACGAGTAGGAAAAGAGGAAGAAGTGTATCTGTAAACACCCGTAGATGTTTAAAATCCAGACTGAACAAATAGGAATCCTCTCAAGTAATGGGAGAAGAAGCCCCTGTTTAAGGCAGGGTCCGGCGTTTTCCTCCCCTTAGGTGAAGGGAGAAGAAGCGCCTGTTTTAGGCGGGGGCCGGTGTTTTCCTCCCCTTAGGTGAAGGGAGAAGAAGCCCCTGTTTAAGGCGGGGGCCGGCGTTTTCCTCCCCTTAGGTGAAGGGAGAAGAAGCGCCTGTTTTAGGCGGGGGCCGGTGTTTTCCTCCCCTTAGGTGAAGGGAGAAGAAGCGCCTATTTTAGGCGGGGGCCGGTGTTTTCCTCCCCTTAGGTGAAGGGAGAAGAAGCGCCTATTTAAGGCGGGGGCCGGCGTTTTCCTCCCCTTAGGTGAAGGGAGAAGAAGCGCCTGTTTAAGGCGGGGGCCGGTGTTTTCCTCCCCTTAGGTGAAGGGAGAAGAAGCGCCTGTTTAAGGCGGGGGCCGGTGTTTTCCTCCCCTTAGGTGAAGGGAGAAGAAGCGCCTGTTTTAGGCGGGGGCCGGTGTTTTCCTCCCCTTAGGTGAAGGGAGAAGAAGCGCCTGTTTAAGGCGGGGGCCGGTGTTTTCCTCCCCTTAGGTGAAGGGAGAAGAAGCGCCTGTTTAAGGCGGGGGCCGGTGTTTTCCTCCCCTTAGGTGAAGGGAGAAGAAGCCCCTGTTTAAGGCGGGGGCCGGCGTTTTCCTCCCCTTAGGTGAAGGGAGAAGAAGCGCTTGTTTAAGGCGGGGGCCGGCGTTTTCCTCCCCTTAGGTGAAGGGAGAAGATGCCACTGTTTAATGCGGGGGCCAGCGTTTTCCTCCCCTTAGGTGAAGGGAGAAGAGGCGCCTGTTTTAGGCGGGGGCCGGTGTTTTCCTCCCCTTAGGTGAAGGGAGAAGAAGCGCCTGTTTTAGGCGGGGGCCGGTGTTTTCCTCCCCTTAGGTGAAGGGAGAAGAAGCGCTTGTTTTAGGCGGGGGCCGGCGTTTTCCTCCCCTTAGGTGAAGGGAGAAGAAGCGCCTATTTAAGGCGGGGGCCGGCGTTTTCCTCCCCTTAGGTGAAGGGAGAAGAAGCGCCTGTTTAAGGCGGGGGCCGGCGTTTTCCTCCCCTTAGGTGAAGGGAGAAGAAGCCCCTGTTTAAGGCGGGGGCTGGTGTTTTCCTCCCCTTAGGTGAAGGGAGAAGAAGCCCCTGTTTAAGGCGGGGGCCGGCGTTTTCCTCCCCTTAGGTGAAGGGAGAAGAAGCGCCTGTTTAAGGCGGGGGCCGGCGTTTTCCTCCCCTTAGGTGAAGGGAGAAGAAGCGCCTGTTTAAGGCGGGGGCCGGCGTTTTCCTCCCCTTAGGTGAAGGGAGAAGAAGCGCCTGTTTAAGGCGGGGGCCGGCGTTTTCCTCCCCTTAGGTGAAGGGAGAAGAAGCGCCTGTTTTAGGCGGGGGCCGGCGTTTTCCTCCCCTTAGGTGAAGGGAGAAGAAGCGCCTGTTTAAGGCGGGGGCCGGCGTTTTCCTCCCCTTAGGTGAAGGGAGAAGAAGCCCCTGTTTAAGGCGGGGGCCGGTGTTTTCCTCCCCTTAGGTGAAGGGAGAAGAAGCGCCTGTTTAAGGCGGGGGCCGGCGTTTTCCTCCCCTTAGGTGAAGGGAGAAGAAGCGCCTGTTTAAGGCGGGGGCCGGCGTTTTCCTCCCCTTAGGTGAAGGGAGAAGAAGCCCCTGTTTAAGGCGGGGGCCGGCGTTTTCCTCCCCTTAAGTGCCACTGCATTAGAGTCGGCGTTTCAGTCGAGTGGGTTTAAATGGGGGTAATATGGGGAACTTTAGGCTCTCGTCTCCCTGTGGATTCAGTGAAAGCTGTTATCTGAAGTGAAAAACGCTACTCTGTACTGGAAGTGGTTACCTCAATTAATTATCGATGCACAGTGAAAGATGACGTTCAAGCTCATGCAGTGATGGGACGGTGTATACGCAACGACTGCACAGTTTAGTTGCAGGATATTTTTTTGGGGGGGACAAAATATGGATGTATCTGCGATTTCTATATAACAGCAGTTCCTATGGGGAACAAATGTGTAATTTGTCTTGATTTTCACCCACTGTATAAAGCTACATGCCCTCCCACTCCAAACATCATGCGGGTGGACATTATTTGAGAGAAAAGGGTCCCTATGATCAAACACACTTAATGCCTTTAGGAAATACAAATGGGCTCTTGAGTGAATGTCAGTGAAGAAGCCAGGTAACCGGGTAACTGTGTTCCATTCTGGATATTGGGATGCAATCCTCTCACAGCATTTCTATTAGCTAAGCTGTTTGGGTGCTCAGTGCCTTGAGCCAAGCGTTATTATGTAATTAACTACAGTATCTTTGATTTAGCTAGCTAGCAATGAACATTACCAGGTAACACATGTTATGGACAAAGACATCTTGTTTGGACAAAACCAGTGCTTTGTGTTGACTGTGTGCAAGGGATCCTCTTATATCGCTGACTCTTGCGGTGTGCAGTTTCAGTATCACACTTTTGGAGTGTGTGTGTGTGTGTTTGCTGCTGATGCTACAGTGCTAGACAGGGCTGGACTCTCCAGACCAATCAGAGCACTCCCCTGCTGAGAAGATGTGTAATTAACATAGAAAAGAAACAGTATAGACCAGAGACACCCTAATCCTTTGTCTTATACTGCTCTATTAAATAGCCTGGTGTTCTTAGGAGGGTTTTACTACATGTTTCATGGTTTCTCACCCTCAAGGAAATCTTTGGTGTTAGAGGAACCATAATCTATGATACATTTTTCTCAAAGCAACCATTACAAACTAATCACCGCTAGCGAAGAATCTGTAAAAAATACCTGAAGTTATCTCTATACAGTGTCCTGTCATTTTTGGGATGGTGAAGAAACATTTTCTTTTTTTTGTGGTATGTTAATAAATTTTCTACTTGAAATCAAACATTTAAAGTATATAGGTTCTCAGCTTTTCTTTCACGGTATTTGGTTACAGAACATGTTTCTGACAGCCAGCCAGTAGCCAGACAAACATGTATGTTATTGTACCTCTTTTAAAAACGTTCTGCACATAACTAGATTCCTTATTTGCCTAATAAACAAATATTTTCCCTGTGGTTCTGTCCCTGAGCAAGACAGTTAACCCTACTCAAACCTCTCAAAGGTGAAGAACCCTGTGGTTCTGTCACTGAACAAAACAGTTAACCCTACTCAAACCTCTCAAAGGTGAAGAACCGTGTGGTTCTGTCCCTGAGCAAGACAGTTAACCCTACTCAAACCTCTCAAAGGTGAAGAACCCTGTCGTTCTGTCACTGAACAAAACAGTTAACCCTACTCAAACCTCTTAAAGGTGAAGAACCCTGTGGTTCTGTCCCTGAGCAAGACAGTTAACCCTACTCAAACCTCTCATGTCATGGTTGTAAATAAGACATGGCTGTAAATAAGTGATCCTAGCCAACTAATCTGGTAAAATACTGATTATCCTGTTTCCTCCAAGTCATGGTTGTGCTGAGATCATCAGAGAGTAGTCGTCTGAGAGAGAACTAGATGGAGGCAGGGAAAGAGACATGGACAGACCTGGGATACAGACAAATGGAGAGACAGTGAGACCGAGTATTTCCCTCTGATCATGCCGACCTACAAATCATTTAAAATCAAACATTGACAAACTCCCATATCTGTTAGGTGAAATAAAGCAGCAAGATTTATGACCCGTAGCCACTTTCCAGTGGTATTTTTTTTCACTGTTGATATTTATTGCACCCCCCCCCCCCCCCCCCCCCCTTTGCTTTAGCAATGTTCAAAGTTATCCCATGCTTATAAAGCCCTTTACATGAATTTAATTTTGAGAGTGTGGGAGAGCATCACGTGAGAGGGAGAGAAGCATAGGAAAAGACAGAATCACGCAAAGGAAAGACAGCAACAGAGATGGATACCGAAGGGAAACAGAAAGAGAGAGTGAGAGAGAGAGAGTCATCATCCTGTTAATGACTGAGCCAGATGCAGCGACAGAGAGACGAGGCGCTGTGGCGTACTTAAAAAAAACCCGCTGGAGTGCTCAGCTCAGCCCCATCTGGAAGGCATCGGCCAGAAATGAAGTTGTACAAAACCATCCCATTGATAATAAAGCTAATTTTTATGGCGCTGACAAGTATGTAATTATGTTCAGCGGTGCTTTTCAGATTTTATCACAGTCAATAAACCACACTGGCAATTTCCGTCCCATTTGACATATTTACACGGATACTTTTGATTGGAGGAATTAGTTAACTGTGAGAGGCCTGATGAATATACAATACTGATGTGTGACTTTTTCCTGCCTCTCTCATCTGTTTACCGACCCCGCCTCTCTATCTCTGTCATTATGTCTTCATCTCTATCACTGTCTCTCTGTCATTGTCTTCATCTCTATCACTGTCTCTCTGTCATTATGTCTTCATCTCTATCACTGTCTCTCTGTCCCTCCAGCCCTTACTTTAATGTTCCATCAAAACGATTCTCCTCAGATAAAAAAGTTTTACTAAAAAAGGACACAAAACCTATCTGCTCATACTATCTATCTCTCGATCATCTGTCGATCATTACTTTGCTTGGACTTTTCCACATTTTATTCTGTTACAACATGGAATCAAAATGAATTTAGACAGGGGTTTTTGCAACTGATCAACTCAAAAAAGTCTATTATGTCAGAATAATTTTTTTTATCTGCAAACTGTTATAAATGAATTACAAATATCAAACAGAAATGAAGAGAATATGGAACAACTGTGAATCTGTCTAGAACAGGACGTCCTCCAAAACTGAATATCGGGGCAAGAAGGGCATTAGTCATAGTGGCCACCAAGACGCTTATGGCAACTCCAAAGACTGAGCTGGGAGACACTGTGCATACTTCCACAATAGCCTGAGTGTTTCACCAAAGTGTTTTTTATGGAAGAGCAAAAATAAATAGCTGAAAAACACATCATGCGAGAAGGAGAGAATGTGGGAGACTGAGACCAAATGGAAGAAGATTTTGTAGTCTGATGAGACCAAAATCGAGCTTTATGGCCTCAATGCTAAGTGATATATTTTGCGCAAGCAATACAACCAACATCAACCCAAGAACACAATCTTAATTTTATGAAACATGGTGTTGGTAGCATCAAGCTATGGGGATGCTTTATTGGGTCACAGCCTGGAAAGCATAAGGTAGAAGCCACAATGGATGCATGATAGTACAAAGAAATCCTAGAGGAAATTCTGTAGCTGTCTGCAAGAGACTTGGGTCTTGGGAAAAGATACATTTTCCAGTAGAACAATGACCCCAAATTTACAGCCAAAGCCACAGTAGCTTGAAAACAAAGTGAAACGTCCTGATGTATATTTCAGAATAATGGCTCATCAAATGATGGGATCCCTGATGGGATCACAGTGGATATAAAAAGTCTACACATCCCTGTTAAAATGCCATGTTCTTGTGATGTAAAAGAATGAGACAAAATAAATAATGTCAGAACTTTTTCCACCTTTAATGTGACTTATGACATGAAGAATTAAATTGAAAAACAAACTGAAATCTTTGAGAAAAAATAATAATAAAAAATCACAATCACCTGGTTGCATAAGTATGCACACCCTTAAACTCATATTTTGTTGAAGCACCTTTTGATGTTATTACAGCACTCAGTCTTTTTGGGTAGGAGTCTATTAGCATGGCACATCTTGACATGGCAATATTTGCCCACTCTTCTTTGCAAAAGATCTCCAAATCTGTCAGATTGCGAGGACATCTCCTGTGCACAGCCCTCTTCAGATCACCCCACATATGTTCAATTGGATTCAGGTCTGGGCTCTGGCTGGGCCATTCCAAAACATTAATCTTCTTCTGGGAAGCCATGCTTTTGTGGATTTGGATGTGTGCTTTGGGTCGTTGTTGTGCTGAAAAGTGAACTTCATCTTCAGCATATCTAATGCTTTGGAAATTATTTTGTACCCTTCTCCTGACTGATACCGCCTACAACAATCATGTACAAATCTGTTTCCAAAAATGTTGGGACGCTGCATAAAATGCTAATAAAAACAGAATGCAGTGATGTAAATAATTTTTGCCTATATTTAACTGAAAATACTACAAAGACAACTTTGGGGGGAAATCCATGCCCATTTTGAATTAGATGCCAGTGACACATTTCAAAAAGGTTGGCACAGGGGCATGTTTAACAATATGTCGCATAATCTCTTCTTTTAACAATACTCTGTAAGCATTTGGGAACTGAGGAGACCAATTAATGTAGTTTTGAAAGTGAAATGTATTCCCTTTCTTGCTTGATATAGTATTTCAGCTGCTCAACAGTTCAGGTCTCCTATGTCAAATTTCCGTTTCATAATTAGGCAAATGTTTTCAATGGGTGACAGGTCTGGACTGCAGGCAGTGACAGGTCTTTTACTACGGAGCCATGCTGTTGTAATACGTGCAGAATGTGGTTTGGCATGATCTTACTGAAATGAGCAAGGTCTTCTTTGAAAAAGTCATTGTCTGGATGTTCCTCCAAAACCTTTATATATTGTTCAGCATTAATGGTGCCTTCACAGATGTGCAAGTCGTGCCATGTGCACTAATGCACCCCCATACCATCACGGATGCTGGCTTTTGAACTGTGTGCTGATACGAAGCCAGATGGTACCTCTCTTCTTTAGCCCGGGAGAACTATGATTCTCAAAAATTATTTCACATTTTTATTAGTCAGACCACATGACATTTTTCCTTTTCACCTTAGTCCACTTTAAATGATCTTGGACCCAGAGAAGGCGGCAGCTTTTCTGGATCTTAATTATATATGGTTTCTTCTTTGCATGGTAGAGTTTTAATGTGCATTTGTGGATGCAGCGACTTACTGTATTCACAGACAATGGCTTTTGGAAGTGTTCCTGAGCCCATGCAGTGATGTCCACTACAGAATCGTGTCTGTTTTTAATTCAGCGCAGCTTGAGGGCCCGAAGATCATAGCCATCCAATATAGTTTTTTGGCATTGTTTCTTGCGTACAGGGATTTCTCTGGATTCTCTAAATATTTTGTATTATTTCCCATTGAGTATGGGGTTTAAATTATTTGCACATCATTGTATTCTGTTTTTCTTTACATTTTACACAGTGTCACAAATTTTTGGGAAACGGGTTTGAAGATGTTATTCCCAAAATAATTTGTATGATATTCTTATGTTTAATTTCTATCTGCCCCCTAGATATTTTGTTCTTCCGTGGGTTACAACAATAGAATACATGTTGTCATGAAAATAACTTTATGAATAAAACGCCATTCATGTATTGTTCATGCAAGGTTACAGGTTTGACAATTAATATAATTAGCATTGCAATTAAAGTACTGTATTAATAAAAATATATATTATTAATAAACACCCATATGTTTGGGGCCTATTTGATAAATAAGTCATGCCACGTCACTTAGGAATTCACTGTCAGTTATTTTCTGCCAAGCTTCCATTCTGTTTTTTGCAGCAGCTGTGGCATTTGAAGGATCACTTGGGAGAAATCACAAAGAAATGCTCGGTTTGACCTGTAAAAATGAAGGTGCTTTGGGTTAAATTGGACATGTATAGGTTAAGTTGGTTGGCCAGATAAATGGTGCAAGCTCCAATGTCCGTTGGATTTTTCCACAAAGGGATAGGCCATGGTGACAGAATAGAGTCTGGTTGCTTCAGAGCATTTGTTGCTATGGTTTCTGATCAGGCTACACTTCCAGCTATCTTTCTGAAGACAAAAAGTCAACCGTTTGTTACTAATCCAGCATTCTGGAATTCTCTGGGTTGGCCTGCACAAAGACCTCAATCCAATTGAGAATGTATGAAGAGTTAAATTACTGTCCTCCAAATGTCCCCATTCCTCTTTTTGAATGCAATTTTGCAAAGAAGAATAGACAGAAAGTGCTGTGTCCCAATGTGCAAAGCTGGTAAAGACTTTGAACCAAATATTCACATGGATTATGATTTCTCTACCAAATATTGACTAAATACTTTTGCAATCAATTATTTTCTGTCTTATATTTGTAAATAATTGATAATCGATCTATCTGTCCGTCTCGCTCCTCTCCATCCCCTTGTCTTCTGTAAAGACGGCTGCATGTCCTGACCCCTCCTTCTTGCCCCTCCAGGAGAGAAATCCTTCCTGTGTGACCTCTGTGGTTTTGCCGGCGGCACAAGACACGCCCTCACCAAACATCGTCGCCAGCATACAGGTGAGTCAACCCCAAACCTCACACACGCACATGCATTCACATTCAAACACACAGACACACACACTAGATCAGACAAACACACATACTAGAACTGTAAAATGAATAAATTAATGCCCTGGTGTATACAGTGGATATAAAAAGTATACACACCCCTGTTAAAAGGCCAGGTTCTTGTGATGTAAAAGAATGAGACAAAGATAAATCATGTCAGAACTTTTTCCAACTTCAATGTGACCTATAACGTGAACAATTCATTTGAAAAACTACCTGAAATCTTTGAGGGGGGAAAATTCATCCATCCATCATCTTCCGCTTATCCGGGGCCGGGTCGCGGGGGCAGCAGTCTAAGCAGGGATGCCCAGACTTCCCTCTCCCCAGACACTTCCTCCAGCTCTTCGGGGGGGACACCGAGGCGTTCCCAGGCCAGCCGGGATACAAAGTCCCTCCAGCGTGTCCTAGGTCTTCCCCGGGGTCTCCTCCCGGTGGGACGGGACCGGAACACCTTCCCAGGAAGGCGTTCCGGAGGCATCCGAAACAGATGCCCAAGCCACCTCAGCTGACCCCTCTTGATGTGGAGGAGCAGCGGCTCTACTCTGAGCTCCTCCCGGGTGACCGAGATTCTCACCCTATCTCTAAGGCATCACCCAGCCACCCTGCGGAGAAAGCTCATTTTGGCCGCCTGTATCCGGGATCTTGTCCTTTCGGTCATGACCCAAAGCTCATGACCATAGGTGAGAGTAGGAACGTAGATTGACCGGTAAATCGAGAGCTTCGCCTTGCGGCTCAGCTCTTTCTTCACCACGACAGACCGATACATCGACTGCATTACTGCAGAAGCTGCACCGATCTGTCTGTCAATCTCCCGTTCCATCATTCCCTCACTCGTGAACAGGACCCCTAGATACTTAAACTCCTCCACTTGAGGCAGGCACTCTCCACCAACCTGAACTGGGCAAGCCACCCTTTTCCGACTGAGGACCATGACCTCGGATTTGGAGGTACTGATTTTCATCCCCACCGCTTCACACTCTGCTGCAAACTGTCC
Organism: Esox lucius; assembly: GCF_011004845.1. NCBI lineage: Eukaryota > Metazoa > Chordata > Actinopteri > Esociformes > Esocidae > Esox > Esox lucius. Next base: position 6,869,882 of record NC_047588.1, on the reverse strand, counting down.
AAGTGCATGCTGAAGGTCCTGGTTAGAAGGGGCCAACACGACAACATCATCCGCAAAGAGCAGAGACGAAATCGTGTGGTCCCCAAACCTGACACCCTCCGGCCCCTGGCTGCGCCTAGAAATTCTGTCCATAAAAATTACGAACAGAACCGGTGACAAAGGGCAGCCCTGCCGGAGTCCAACATGCACAGGGAACAAGTCTGACTTACTGCCGGCAATGCGGACCAAACCCTGTAGAGAGTATAGAGCTGGTCCAGTGTTCCACGGCCTGGACGAAAACCACACTGTTCCTCCTGAATCCGAGGTTCTACTATCGGCCGTATTCTCCTCTGCCATCCTAGAGGCACTGTCTCCGACTGCCATGCGATGTTGCACAGGCGTGTCAGCCAAGACAGCCCCACAACATCCTGAGACTTGAGGTACTCAGGGCGGATCTCATCCACCCCCGGTGCCTTGCCACCGAGTAGTTTCTTAACCACCTCTGTGACTTCAGCCCGGGTGATGGACGAGTCCACCTCTGAGCCCTCATCCTCTGCTTCCTCAATGGAAGACGTGACGGCGGGATTTAGGAGATCCTCGAAGTACTCCTTCCACCGCCCAACGACATCCCCAGTTGAGGTCAACAGCTGCCCACCTCTATTGTAAACAGCGTTGGTAGGGCACGGTTTCCCTCTCCTGAGGCGCCGGATGGTTTGCCAGAATCTCTTCGAGGCCAGCCGATAGTCCTTCTCCATGGCCTCACCGAACTCCTCCCAGGCCCGAGTTTTTGCCTCCACAACCACCCGGGCTGCAGTCCGCCTCAGGAGTCCCACAAGCCAACCAGGCCTGATAGGACTCCTTCTTCAGCTTGACAGCATCCCTTACTTCCGGTGTCCACCACCGGGTTCGGGGATTGCCGCCTCGACAGGCACCGGAGACCTTACGGCCACAGCTCCGAATGGCTGCTTCGACAATGGCGGTGGAGAACATGGTCCACTCGGACTCAATATCTCCAACCTCCCTCGGGATCCAGTCAAAGCTCTGCCGGAGGTGGGAGTTAAAGATCTCTCTGACAGGAGACTCGGCCAGACGTTCCCAGCAGACCCTTACAGTACGCTTGGGCCTGCCGAGTCTGTCCAGCTTCCTCCCCCGCCATCGGATCCAACTCACAACCAGGTGGTGATCAGTTGACAGCTCCGCCCCTCTCTTCACCCGAGTGTCCAAGACATACGGCCACAGGTCAGATGAAACGACAACAAAGTCGATCATCGACCTTCGGCCTAGGGTGTCCTGGTGCCACGTGCATTGATGGACACCCTTATGCTTGAACATGGTGTTTGTTATGGACAAACTGTGACTAGCACAGAAGTCCAATAACTGAACACCGCTCGGGTTCAGATCAGGGGGGGCGTTCCTCCCAATCACGCCCCTCCAGGTGTCACTGTCGTTGCCCACGTGGGCGTTGAAGTCCCCCAGTAGAACGATAGAGTCCCCAGTCTGAGCACTTTCCAGCACCCCTCCCAGAGACTCCAAGAAGGTTGGGTACTCTGCACTGCCGTTCGGCCCGTAGGCAAAAACAACAGTGAGAGACCTATCCCCGACCCGTAGGCGCAGGGAAACGACCCTCTCGTTCACCGGGGTAAACTCCAACACATGGCGGCAGAGCTGGGGAGCTATAAGCAAACCCACACCAGCCCGCCGCCTCTCACCATGGGCAACTCCAGAGTGGTGAAGAGTCCATCCTCTCTCAAGGAGTGTGGTTCCAGAGCCCAAGCCGTGCGTAGAGGTGATCCCGACTACCTCTAGTCGGAACCTCTCAACCTCACGCACGATCTCAGGCTCCTTCCCCGCCATCGAGGTGACGTTCCACGTCCCTAGAGCTAGTTTCCGTGTCCAGGGATCGGGTTGTCTAGGCCCCCGCCTTCGACTGCCGCCCGATCCTCTCTGCACCGGCCCCTTATGGTCCCTCCTGTGGGTGGTGAGCCCACGGGAGGGCGGCCCCATGTCGCTCGTTCGGGCCAATAAAAAATATAAAACTCACAATAACCTGGTTGCATAAGTGTGCACACCCTTAAACTAATAGTTTGTTGAAGCACCTTTTGATTTTATTACAGCACTCAGTCTTTTTGGGTAGGAGTCTATTAGCATGGCACATCTTGACGTGGCAATATTTGCCCACTCTTCTTTGCAAAAGCGCTCAAAATCTGTCAGATTGTGAGGACATCTCCCTTGCACAGCCCCCACAGGCGGCGATCTGAATTGGATTCAGGTATGGGCTCTCTTCTGGTTGAGTCATGCTTTTGTGGATTTGGATATGTGATTTGGGTCATTGTCGTGCTGAACAGTGAACTTCCTCTTCATCTTCAGCTTTCTAACGGACGCCTGGTATTTGGAACTGTTCATAATTCCCTTCACCCTAAGGGCCTGGTTCCAGCTGAAGAAAAACAGCCCCAAAGCATGATGCTGCCACCACCATGCTTCACTGTGGGTATGGTGTTCTTTGGGTGATGTGCAGTGTTGTTTTTGCGCCAAACATACCTTTTGGAATTATGGCCAAAAAGTTCAACCTGGGTTTCATCAGACCATAACACATTTTCCCACGTGCTTTTGGGGGACTTGGTGTTTGTTTTTGCAAACTTCAGTCGGGCTTGGATGCTTTTCTTTGTAAGAAAAGGTTTCCGTCTTGCCACCCTACCCCATAGCCCATTTATATGAAGAATATTGGAGATTGTTGTCACATTTAGCACACAGCCAGTACTTGCCAGAAATTCCTGCAGTTCCTTTAATGTTGTTGTAGGCCTCTTGGAAGCCTCCCTGACCAGTTTTCTTCTCGTCTTTTAATCAATTTTGGAGGGACGTCCAGTTCTTGTTAATGTCTCCGTTGTGCCATATTTTCTCCACTTGATGATGACTGTCTTCACTGTGTTCCATGGTATATCTAATGCTTTGGAAATTATTGTGTACCCTGCTCCTGACTGATATCTTTCAACAATGAGATCCCTCTGATGCTTTGGAAGCTCTCTGCAGACCATGACTTTTGCTCTGAGATGCAACTAAGAAAATGTCAGGAAAATCCTACTAGAACAGCTGAACTTTATGATTAATCAGAGTCACTTTAAATTATGGCAGGTGTGTAGTGACTTCTATTTAACATGAGTTTGAATGTGATTGGTTAATTATGAACACATCCACATCCCCAATTATAAGAGGATGTGCACACTTGTGCAACCAGTTTATTGTAAGGTTTTTATTTTTCATGTTTCCCCCTTGAAGATTTCAATTAGTTTTTCAATTGAATTGTTCACATTAAAAGTGGAAAAAGGTCTGACATGATTTATCTTTGTCTCATTCTTTTACATCGCCAAAACCTGGCATTTTCACAAATTGTGTAGAATATGGTAAGCCCCATAACCAAATACTGATTGACATGCTGATAAGTTCTGATATGACTGCTTATACACACACAAACATGTGCAGTCAGATGTAAATCATTCTGGATCACTGAATCAGATGTTGTTTTTAATTTCAGTTATCATTTCACCATGGCGTTCTTTCACAAAAGCATTTTTTCAAAGACTCCGTCAATACCAAGTGCTTTTTGTAAATTGGGGGAAAAAGGAAACAAATCCTCTTCTTAGTCTGGCAGACGCCCAAGGATCATACATCTAGTTATAAATATTCATTTAGCGATTCATAATTCATTGACTTTGCTATCGCGGTTCGACAGGCATTTACATTTACCCAACCTCATACTGTCCACGGCGGCGTTGACAAGGGTCCAATCCAATAATTACACCTTGACAATCGACCGTCCTACCATTCACCTTGAACACAGTGTCTGTGTTATTGTCAGCGAGAGTCGCTTGCTAAGAGCAAACCCAGGGCTAAGATGTGATATGAAGTCCTCTTACTGTCCGTCTGTCTGTATGTCTGTCCCCTAGGAGAACGACCTTTCAAATGTCAGCTGTGCAGCTTCGCCTCCACCACCCAGTCCCACTTGACCCGCCACAAGCGTGTTCACACCGGGGAGAAGCCCTACCGATGCCCCTGGTGCGAATACAGGTAACAGCTCATTGGCCTTGCCCACGCATGGGGGGACTGATGGCGGGGGTTGATGGCAGGAGGACTGGGGGTCTATCCGCACGCACACATACACACACATGCACACACACACTACACGCACACACACACAGGTCTGATCTCCCACAGGCTTCATCATCTCATCACTTGGATGTCATCAGCCAACCAGTGGCAGGTCTCCGTCATTAAAACACCATCACAGACCGTCGGTAATTACACGGGAAATTGTCGGTGAAATTGAAAAACTTTTGGCAACGTTGCACATCTCCATCCGTCTTCGCCCGCCGTTCCTCCCCGCAACCCCCCCAACCCCCACCCCCCCACCCCCCTCACAGGTGCGGAGGAATGGCTCCCATCATTGGTTTTAGATGTACTGTTTAGATGGCTTTTTTGGTTGAAGAAAATCAAGCTCTTTCTTTGCCGTTTTGACAGGTTAAGGTTTTATTAGTTGGAATTAGGTTGAACTATTTATGTACAGATGAAAACATTTAAAGACTGACATAGTGTTATATTTTTAGAGATGTCAAAGGGGGAAATCCCCCTTCCTCAGACTTTTTAATCTAATGACAAACATGAACAGGAACAGCTTAAAACCTGATGAAACAATGTTATGCGAAACCATTTCCTGCCATGCTGTGAAATTCCTACTCCAAAAGGATAATCAAATTGAGTCACGGCATCTGTAGAACAGGTTGATTCTGTATGTTAACCGTTACAGCATGCCACCTTATGCAGTCAATTCACATTATATTCCTGGCAAAAGTGCAACGTTTTGTCATTTAAAAGCACAGGTGTTCCCTGGCCTCCATTGTTATTTAGCGCCCTCCAAATGATATTTACATTACCCCCTCCTTGCCACCTCTCTAATGTGTGTTAGAGGAATTGAAGAAGGAAGCCAGAAGTCATCAGACTCTTACCTCCACCCTAATTACATTGGTAGATCTTCCATGACTAAGGGAAAGGTTATCTGAGACACTGTCATTTGACCTTGTGAACAGGACATACTGTGTCAGGACGTTTAGCATTTGACACAACGTTATGACATTTGTTTGGCTATTTTGAAATTAATTCAGAAGTCAGTTTTAAACATTGTGTTGCTATGTCACATTTCTGCAATTGTGGTGTAATCGCATGTATGAAATGGTAGATTTTTTACTGATAATGCTGAAATTGTATTATTAGTTATTTCAAACAATGGCAGTTGATATTGCAGGTAAAACTAACATAGAAATTATAATTATTTTGCCTTTAGAAAGGGGTCAGCATTATTTATAGTAATATTTCACTGGGTTAAATTTCATTCCAAAAAGCAGAGGCTATTGTTCAATTATATTCATGCAGTCCAAAATACTCTTACCGTGCTATTTTGGGCCTTGTGGCTATTGCTGTCAAAGAAGGGCCATTCATTACTGGAACTGTGGCCGCCATAGCTAACATCTTTCCTTTACACCTTTCATCACCATCCCCCAAAAGTACGTTCTCAATCTGCCTGCCAGAGGAAAGTGCTACTTTGAGCACATCCCAGGCAGCGCTAGCTTTGAGGACCGGCACATGTCTGGCAGCGGATGTCGCAAGTCCTATGACCCTGTGAAGGCTGAGCGTTAATGATGAGTAGGCTGTACCTTTGCAGCCACCGTCCTCTCTTTAAACACAAAGACACACATCGAAATCCACCGCTAACGAACAGCCTCAATTACCAGTTCCATTACCAATGCAGTCGTCAAGGAGGAAAATATGGAAATCCATTAGAAAAATGAAAAAGGAGTGAATTCCGACTATATCCAAGCGGTGGGGTTGATTCCCATGGCGAGGTGGGAGCCGCTCCTCACCGACGAGGAAAAAGTTGAAACGTGGCTTCAGGACTAATTAATATTAGCTACCGTGGGAGGTCTGTGTGGGCTTTTCTCTAAGTCTGACACCTGCTGACTCCTAAACGCACATTGTGTTGTTTTAATATGACAATTACAACATTACCATATCTGAGAGATAGCAGCGCTCCCCCAGGATCCCACCCTCGCTCTTTTCTTTAAAACCTTTTTGCTCCGACTCGCAACAGATTTCTATTTATTCCACTAGTCTGGCATAAAATCAGTTAATTTGTGTTGAATATTATATATTTAATTTTTTCAAGACATTATTTATGATTATCTTTGTTAACTGTTTTCCAGACTGTGACAGAAGACCTCTCCAACTGATGGAAAGTTTTGAAAAAAACGTGTGGCTGAGAAAACTGATACATTTCACTATTTGTTTAACAGCTACTGTTGAAAGTCATTCACGTTGATTTCTTAATGTATGGAGAGTTACTACTTTATTTGGGTATATATTGGTATTAGGCCTCTTTTAGCTTTCCCAGCACATCAATTTTGCCTGGTATTGTATATCAACATGAGGAGGCCTTCCTGCAAGGGTGTTACCATTAAAGGAGACTGGCTACATCTTTTTTGGGGGAATTCCTCTTCGTCACAATTGGGCATTGTTGACTTGTTACTGAATATAAAGCCTTCTGTCATCTGTAACAGGCAGTACTGGCTTTGGATGCATTTTGTAGTCTTGCATTATTTTTCCCAGTTATTGTAAAAGTGGATGTCAGTTTACTACATCATCCAATTGTGTGGGACCGCAATAGATAGGGTTAGTAGATAATAATCCTAAAATACAAACCTAAGCCAGAAAAAATTGCCTGCAACAGAGAGAACTACATTTCAGAAAATGTTAAATAGAATTTCTGAGAACAAAAAGATCCAACAGACTATAGGGCCCCTTTAAAGTAGTCTATTGATATTAACCCTTATTTGACCAGGTATAATGATGGAAAATCTAGTGCAGTACTTTTGTACAATAACAATCTAGGGCAAATTGCAAGGGAGAGAAGAGCGTGCCTGGTTGAATGCAAAAATAAGAGAGTGGCTTGAGACATATTTTCTTTTTTAAAAGTAGCTCTCAAACCCAAAATGGTTGGAGACCCCTGAATATATACATGATATGTTTTAAGCTGTCTGTTATTGTACATCATTGTTGTGTTTAACAAATCTAGACACAATTAAACCCCTACCTCGATAAATTGTGCTCCTGAAGTAATAGTGTACAGTAGCTCTTTGTAAAAAATGCCAGCATAGAACCCCCCTGAGGGGGTGCCTAGAGCCCTGTGAGACATAGATATCCCTGCTGCTGACTCCACCCCCCCACCCCGGGCATTGATTGGCCAATACGCTGTGCGTGGTAGACCTCCCGAGCCACTCTTCAGCCATAGGGAAAGCTCTGTGGTTTTTTAGGCCTTTTGGGAGAAGCCTTGCAGTTGGGAGCTGGGGCAGGACATCCGCTGGCCTTGATGGAGAGAGGTGTCTCTGCAAAAAGTGAAAACAAATTCTCCCCTTGCCTGCCGTGAGCTATTGCACCGGAAGGCTTTATTGTCCCAGCAAAGGTGATAAGGGAGAGTAATTGCATATTATACTGTCCGAGAATGTCAGACCAGGACCAAGCACAAGAGCCTCATCCATCACGCATGATGCTGCGTGCGCGTCTTACTATGGGAGTGCTGCGGCTCCCGCGACGCCCCTTGCGTGATGTGGTGTCTGTTGTGTGCTTGTGGGGGTTATGTACTGCTTTGTGAAGACAGTGCACGGGTTTGCATTGTCTTCCTTTTGGTGCGTGTGAATGCGAGGATGTCCTTAAAACCTATGTATGCCTGCCACCCCGCCAGCCCAGGTCTGTGTGTCTGTGTGTGTGTGTGGGTGTGTTAGTGTGTCTTCACACACGTGTCTGTGTGTGCTGTATACATGTCCGAAGCAGGTTTAGATAGGGTCAGCTTGCATCATTAATCAGAAGGCCTCGGTGTGATTCCGTTCGCTGACATCATTACAGCCAGAACCATGCACTAGATCACTGCCTGGCCACAGCATGCATCCTTTCAACCCTGTTACACAAGTACAATACAGCTACTGTAATACAGCTAAAAGTAATTCAGCCGGTAAACAAGTACTCTACAGTTAACACAGATGACAAAGCTAACACAGCTAACAGATCTAATACGGCTAACAGAGCTAATAGTTCTAACCCAATTAAGTGAGCTAACAGATCTCGCAGATGATAACAGAGCTAACATATCTAACACGGCTAATGGAGCTAACAGAGCTAACATATCTAACAAGGCTAATGGAGCTAACATATCTAACACGGCTAATGGAGCTAACAGAGCTAACATATCTAACAAGGCTAATGGAGCTAACATATCTAACACGGCTAATGGAGCTAACAGAGCTAACATATCTAACAAGGCTAATGGAGCTAACATATCTAACACGGCTAATGGAGCTAACAGAGCTAACATATCTAACAAGGCTAATGGAGCTAACATATCTAACACGGCTAATGAAGCTAACATATCTAACACAGCTAATGGAGCTAACAGAGCTAACATATCCAAAACGGCTAATGGGGCTAACAGAGCTAACACAGCTACAGGAGACACATTGGCCTTTACTGGGCATTTACTTGGCACTTGCATGACTTAAACAGCTAGTATACCAAAAGCATACCTTGCAAAACAAAAGACCAACAGATTGCCTTGCAAGCCCATCTTTGCTCTGTCCAAATGCTACGCGGGCATTCATTTGTTCCCCACAGTGAGTCTCCGTCTGTGTACCTCCCAGAAGAATTTTAAAATGCCAACGTATTATAACTGTTCTGATTGGTCCCTGAATCTGATGGGTTGAGCCATTGCCAGAACACTTGGTTAAAGCAGTGTTTTATACTCTGATTGAGGTAGACACGAATCAGTCGCTGATGTTTTGTTCAACAGTCCTCAAATTGATATCACCACAAACGACTGCAGCGCTAACACTGTCAGACGTGAATTATGTAGCATGTGTGTTCGCACGCATTTTCCGTGACAACAGTAGTGTCACTGGAGGCTTCGAGGGTCTTTTCAAACACAAATACTCCCTGAACACGTCCACTGTGCTTCCCCACAAACAAAATGTTTAAGTTTAACCCAAGTGACTAGTTTCATTAGTACCACAAATATCAGTACTGTTAAGCTTCTTTGGGAAAATCTTCAACGGTTTAGGGATTTTGTAATTGTGGCTTTGTTTCATTTCTACTTGTGTCTTTTTATCTTCTAATTCAATGAACTATTTGTCCTTTGATCTCCTTCGGTACATCTCCCAAAAGATCCAACTGTGCGGAGAACATCCGGAAGCACATCCTGCACACAGGAAAGCACGAGGGAGTGAAAATGTATAACTGCCCCAAGTGTGACTTTGGCACCAACGGCCCCATGGACTTCAGGAACCATCTGAAAGAGCATCACCCCGACATTGAGAACCCGGACCTGGCCTACCTGCATGCAGGTGGGATATTCAACACAAGCAGGCCAGGGAATCAACACACACACAATGTAGATGCATATGTACTCCAAAGCAACTAAAGTTATACACACACACTCATGCACAATAAACACACAAAGGCACTGATTTTCATAGGCTCTCGGTTCTCTAAGAACTCCCCCAACATGTCTCTCACTCTCTCATGGGAGTTGTATCATGGAATCAGTGTGAGTGTGTGTGTTTGTGTGTGTAGAAAGTAGAATGTGTTGGGGTGTTTTTACTGTATTACTTTTATGGTTAGGTATCAAGCTTTGGGTTAGGTATTAAGGTTAAGATTAGGTGTTAGGTTTAGGGCTAGGTATCAAGGTGCGAGCTATTAAGGTTAGTTATTAAGGTTATTTTTTTAAGTGTTAATGTTAGTGTTAGGTATTTAGGTTTATGTTCGGTATAAAGAAAAGGGTTAGGTGTGAAGTTTAACTTCAGGTCTTATAGTTATGGTTAAGTATTACAGTTAGGGTTCTGCATTAAGATTGGGTTCAGTATTATGGCTATGTATTATAGTTAGGGTTCTTCATTAAGGTTGGGTTCAGTATTATGGTTAGGTATTACACTTAGGGTTCTGCATTAAGGTTGGGTTCAGTATTATTGTTAGGTATAACAATTAGGGTTCTGCATTAAGGTTGGGTCAGTATTACAGTTTAAGTATTACAGTTAGGGTTCTGCATAAAATGTTTACTGCTAAAAGTTTGCTTTATTTTATTTGGTAGACAAACAACTTTTTTAAATAAATGCTTTTCATCCCAATATCATCCAATTTGTGATTAAAGCACTGCCTTATCACAGCAAAATCCAGGAAACTGCGGACAGTCAATTTTGAGATACGGATCCTTCCGAAGAACATCCCGAGCAGTTCCGGTTACTATCCCGCTGGCTTGCTCAACAAAGACGTTTAAACCATAATCCCTACGTGCCGGAGTGAACACATTTACGCGTCCTCTACCTTGATTAAGCTCACAGGTGCTTGAGTCTCTAGAGCACAGTGAGGCAAAGCAACCATATTGGATTGTTAAGCCCTCAAACCTGTGCAGTGATGGCTAACTGCAACCTCCTCTACGGGACCCCCAGACAAGGAGGAAACACACCATGGTCTCGCAAGCCACTGACCTCACTGCTCCATTCATCACTTATTTTACAGTAAACCTATAAAGGTTTACAAATGAGCTCTAAACATTTATAACTGCTAACATTATACCTTTTTCTAAAGTGGAAGATCTATGAGCCTTATTAAAGTTACCAACCTATAGGCAAGGGCTGGGATAAATTTATACCTTGTGCCCATATTAATGAGATACACATTTAATTTACTTAATAACGAATACCACTTAAAAAAAGGATTTAATTAATATGAATGGATTCTTCAAAACTACTATTTTTGATTAATTGTCTTCTGTTTCACATTATTATTTTTTTTTTATTGCAACTCGAGAGATGTATCAGCCTCTCTGTCATGCTCCTTCTTCTCTTCAGTCCTCGTTACCATCTTCATCTTCCATTTATATCTCCCTTCTCCTCCTGGTCCTCTTTACTCTTGCTCCAGATGATAAAAAAAGGATCTCTTTTGTATGGTTGGAGTGTTCATGTACCCTTGAAGGCCCCAGATACAATTGAGTGAGAGACTTTACTTCTGGAGCCAAAAGGAAACCTTACATCCTGTTACCACTTTGAACCGTTGGTTCGCCTCAGAAGAGAAAAGCAAGCAGTAGCTAGCCACTGAACTCCAAGCCTCCAAAATGGCACCAAATTGGCGTCTGGTCAAAAACGGTACTCGGGTACAGAGTGAGTCAGACGCCCGCAACGACAGCGTAACATTACTGGGGTGAGGAATATGTGGTCTAAGAGCACGGGGAAAGAGACTCCGCAGCTTCGGTTCTTGATGCGGTGACAGGACGTGTTGGTCTGTCACATCTTAACGTGCTGACTCCTCAACCCCTGACCCTAGTCTGAACTCCTCTGGCTGCTTTCCACCGTACACTGAGACCCTCAGCCCCGTGCTCTCACGCCGGCAGAAGTTGAAAACATGAAGGAAGCCACGTTTCATCCGAGTCGACAATGAGACCGAAGGATAGAGGCAAGGGGGAGAAAACGATTAAGAAGGTAGATGTTGAATTAACCTGCTTGTGATTGCTCTCTGTCAGGATGGCAGCGGAGCTGGCAGCAAGAAGCAAATCGGCTGTGATGGCCCTTCCTGCTGTTTTTCCCTTTGAACGACACAGATCAAACGCAGACTCTTTCTCTCGCTTTCCTTCACCCCCCACCCCGCCCCCACCCCCCCCACCCAGCCCAGTCACGGGCCAATCACGGCCCAGTGTTTGCGATTGATTGACGTGCGGATGTCTGCGCCGCTCTTCTCGCTGCTGTCCCCTCCCCTCTTTTTCCCTCTTTTTTCCCTCTTTATTCAGCGTCATCGCCCTTCAAATTAAAGCCCTTCTCAAGGATCAAAAGACAGGTCCTCTGTAAATGGAGGAGCGAGAGAGATACAGAGAGAGAGACAGAGAGAGACAGAGGAAGAGAATTGGGAATTAAAGCCAGCCAAAGACGATGGTGGAAAATGATGATTAGAATACCAAAAAAAGGATCTACTGTTTATATGGAAGAAGGCTAAAGGAAAATGTTGCTGGTCTTCTTTTATATAAGATGGTGAAGACAATTGTCTTTGTTGTGATATGGACACAGAGGTAGGCCTAGCGAAGTGGCAAGTTTTCCACTAGATTCTACGGTCACAAAGTCAATATTAGCCATACAGTTCAAATGAATTAGATTTTTGTTCTATAGTAGAAGGGATATCTTATATTTGCTCCCCACTTGGGGAGCTCCTTCAAACCAACTCTCCTCCACTCCTACTTTACTTTCATTTTTGGCTGAACAGCTTACAAAAGCTGTTAGATAATGTAAAGATACTGTTAGATACTGTACTTAAACATTTTAACATTTAGGAGTTACATTGTTACTATTCAGTGCTTGTCTTCTCACTTGAAAAGAAATCGAGTGGACAGTGTAGAATTCCAGGGATTTAGCTTGTCCACATCTGCCATTGCTTATTTAAAGAGAGGTGATTGCAGGTCTGAATTAATGTGTTGGAAAATGGTTAATGGTTCAATTGGTTAACAAAAGCCAGTGCAGTATCTGTTGGCCAATAGAAATTCAGCATCTTAGGCTGTGTCTTTTGTAAGCGTTTATGTGTGAAACACTAAGAGTATATTACCTGCTAGCTATCAATGCTAATTCCTAGCTATGGCATTATATTACACACTGCCATAGCCACCCAGGTTGTAGTGCATCATTAACCTTGTCAGAGTTTCTTCATCCCACTGGTTAATTGGAACAAATCTCACCAATTTTCGGACCACGGTTATAATTGCACATCTTAGAGGCATAGCAATCAAATGCCTCATAATTGCGTTTGTCATTTAGAGGCTCAATCCAGCCCTTTTTCAAAGCATTGTTCCTGATTAGCTCTGATTGTGTTTGCCCCTAATAATGCCAGATTGATGCCTGGCATTGAGGGTAGCGAAAGGGGCACTTTTTAAATGATGGTCTTAACACTAAATATGTAAACCACAGGCAACTTTATTTTTATGCTTATTTGTTATCATGTGATGTTGCAAACAAATTAGTTTTTGAATTGCTATTACTTTAGTTGTGTTATGGTTGTTTTTGCCTTCTGCTTCACTCATCTACAGTATCTCTGTCTTTCTCTCTGTTTTTCTCATTCTCCCTTTTCCCATCAGTTTGTCCCTCCCCATTCTTATTTTCACACATACCTTTTTTTTACCTCTTTCTCTTTACCCCTCTCTTACTCTCTCTCTCTCTCTATCATTTTCTCTCTCTCAATTCAATTCAGAATGGCTTCCTCAGCATGAAAAACAAGTTTGCATTGCAAATGTATCTCGAAAAAGAATGGGACATTTTCTCTCTCTGTGTTTGTCTCTTCAGCATCTTATACAATATGCGGGCCCTTGCATGTACCCCTGTTGGGCGACATGGCTTACGCGTTTGTGTAGGTCACGTTTTTTCCCCCCAGAAACGAGGTGTCAGCTCAGTCTCACATGAAATTCTGTGTCGATTTCAAAGTGCAGACGAAGTGCAGACAAAACCAACATCTGTTTCTAAGTAACTGTGGTGACACTTCAGTTGGAAACAGACGTGTTCATTTCGGGGGGGAAAACAATGTCCCTGACGTTGTTCCAACCCAGTGCAGTGAAAAAACAAATGGTTGCTTTAGTGTGGATACAACTGCGCGGTCTAGGGCATATCTTATAGAAACATTTCATTACATGGGTTATTTTACAAGCTCGGATGATTGCTAATGTATTTGAGGCTTGGTGTTGTCCTGGGACAGAGTTTTGTTGCGGCAACACATTTCTTGATAAGAAAAACACGTTCCTCCATGTTTGCTTCCTTTTTGCCTGCCATCGTTCACAGGAACCTTTCATTCACAACCAAAAACAAAATACAAGCAAATTCGTATTAAAACCCATTATGGAATGCCTGGAGGCAATACACTTGCACAAAACCTTACACTCCTCCAACGCGTTTCTACATTTCACACGCAACATCTTCGGGACAGGAAGTCTTCTGCCTTCCCATCTTGTTCACGCTGTACGCTCAGCACGGCCCGGGTGTGTGCACGGGCTTCAAGCCGTTTGCAGTTTTTGGTGTTAATTGGACTGTTCCCCTGTGTTTAACACCTCTGGTTCCCTGCTGGATTTCCCTGGGCCTGTTCCCCCTGGAAACGGATCCCTTTTCAGGCCCTGATTGTTTTTGCACCGTAAGACATGAGATGGAAAGGAGAGTCCTCTCTCCGACAGAGAACAGTTACAAACAGTCAACCATCAGGGGACTCGCCTGTTTGCTTTCGCTTCTCTCTCCTCTGTCTCTCATCATTGTACGTTTTCACCCCCCCCCCCTTGTCTCTCAGTCCCTAGGAGGATATTTGTTTATTTGGATGTTGTTTCCCCCCATTCCCACTCTACACACCGTACCAAAGGCTTGGTTGAGGTACCACGGCGGAGACATGGCGAGTGTCAGCGCACACCCCGGGGGACATGCTGTGAGGTGGTGAGGGGGGATTAGCGTTCGGCCCGGTAAACGGACGAACGTGGGCCGCTCGGCAACACCGGCATTGACTGCATAATGACCCGCTCCGACGAGCGTGAAAACTACCCCCAGACGGAAGCATTTATCAGACGTCAGCCGCAACAAACAGGGCCTTGTCTGTTTCACCCCGCTCCTCTCCGAGAGACATTCTGTCATGCTAGTTAGTGACCGTTCAGGGGGGCAGGCTGACACACATTCAGTTTTTTTTGGTTTTCTATGTACGTAAGAGATACTGTGGAGACAGTGGCTTTTAGTCGGTACCTCTGGTGTCCAACCTAGTCACACCACCACAACAACCAAGCTAAATAATCCACTAAATCCAAGCCACCTGGACTTCCAAGTTCGTTAGCAACAAAACATAAATGGCAGTGCCAAATGCTGAAGTTAATGAATAAGTAGCAATATGTGTTAGCGGTTGTAATTCCCAAAACAGTAACTGTCCCAAATGTTTGTGTATGGTTCAACCCGTCCTTCTATCCTTGATGAGGAACATTAAAAAGCCGTTCGTATTTGTAGCAGTATCCCTGACCTTGGTTCTGAGTGATGATTGGGTGATGAGAGGGTTGCGTTTTGTACCACAGGGGTCACAGGGTGAGGTCAGGCAAGGGTTTGTCTTCTTATGGTGTGTGCGTGGGGATGACAGGGACTCGTCTCAAGCGCACAGACACACACACCCTTCTGTGTGTGCTGTGAGTGAAGGCTGCAGGGGTGCTGCTGAACAGGGCTTCTCTCCCGGCAGGGGAAGCTGGATATGGGACCAGACAGCCCGCCGGCTCCTATAAGATCGTATTCATTATTCAATCCCTCACCCGGCCTCTGTAAAGACAGCACCACAGACAGTGGAGGCCAATACCGCTAGGCCTCTGTCTGCCTGCCAACTGAGATGGACGAGGACAGGGGACGGGAGACGGACGGGGAGACGGAGGGAGACACCCGGGGAGGTTCAGAGACTTAGAGAGAGACGGAGATGGATTGAGAGAGATGGAGAGAGAGAGAGAGATGGAGACGGATATAGAAACAGAGAGAGAAAGACAGAGGTTAAGTGTATGGACATAGAGAGGTGTGTTAGAGGGTGAGGGGCAATGGGGGTGTGAGGGTTGTGTTACAGCGAGAGGAGATGAAATGTTGCTTGTGATTGCGTCTATCTCACACAGGTTGCCCTTTTGGCTTGGTCCACACAGACCTTTACAAGGCCACCATGTTGCTGTCCATCTGGCAGGAATGATTGGAGGGAAACACTTCTATCTTTCCCCTGACTTCTAACCCCTTTCTGTGCTGGGACCCTTGACCCTTAGCTGGAGAGACAGCACCTGAGCCACATTCGGTAGTGAAACACCAGAGTATTTACTTACATCCCAGTGGTGAGGTTTGCCTCACTGTTCTACGCCCTGCATTTCTATGTGAACGATGTTGCGACGCTACATGAGCGGTGAGGACATAAACAGCAATGCCATCCGCCGGCTGGTCTCATCCAGGGTTTTGGATTTGGCATTCCTAATTAACCAACAGGTTAAACTTTCCAACTAACAGGCAATTATCCCCGTTTTTTTTACCCTGGGTCCCATGTTTCCTGTTGTAGTTCCCTTATTAGGCATTTTCCATGCATTATTTCTCTCCTCCAGACATAATTGAATCCCCTGGCTGCTTATGGCTGGGCTAATTTGACCCAGTGTGCAGGGCTGGGTAATCAGAATGTTGCCTATTACACTATCAGACCCCAATTAAGTGACCCCTTATTTCCACATAACGAGCGTCTCTGTTGTTGTATATTTCTTTTTAGTACCCAGTCCTTTGTTTGGGTAATTCTGTAATCGTGATGTTGAAGCAAAAGTAGCAAATCCAAGCTGCCAGTGGCTAATGTGAGTGTTAGGGTTGTTTAGTCTGACACGAGCGGTTGGAGAGACAGGGAGCATGGTCAGGAAATCATACTTGATTGGTGCTGTTGATATTGCCACAGAAAGAGAAAGGGTTTGCCATTGTCTGTGGTTTAAAATGTGTCCTTGTGCCCTTTCTTGAGCGTATAGCAAGTTTCAAAGTCAACTGTCTTTTTTCAAGTGTGATTCATAACCTAAGAATGCAAAATGGAAAGTATATACTAAGCTTACCTGAAGTTCTGTTAGTGTGCTGGGGAGGTCTGGAAAACGAAGCATGCATCAGAGCGTGTATGTTCTGGTGATTCATTCCCGGTATTCATTGTGACTTTTATTGTCGCACAAGGAATGTCGACCGAAGAACTTCATCAGCTGCTCACATGTTATTTATTCTCATTGATATTGTGAATGTCAGTTGTAGCACAGTTTATTTGTATATTGCATTTTTTTATGACAAAAAAAGAATGGCTAATTCACACATTTGTGCTTTCGCTGGCAAGGCCAAAAATATAACTTATTTTCAGGGAAGGGAGACGCTTTCAAGTCTGCTCTTTCATGAGGAAATTACATCAACAAAAGTATGATTCAAATGTAAGGGATGCTAGTACACAGTGTGAAACAGCCATTGTCTTTTGTCATTTAGAGATGCACAAGTAACACTTTCTATGTCCCTCCTTCTCTCTGTCATCCCTCCTTCTCTCTGTCATCCCTCCTTCTCTCTGTCATCCCTCCTTCTCTCTGTCATCCCTCCTTCTCTCTCTCTGTCCCTCTCCCCTTTGTCATCCTTCCTTCTCTCTGTCATCCTTCCTTCTCTCTGTCATCCCTCCTTCTCTCTGTCATCCCTCCTTCTCTCTGTCATCCCTCCTTCTCTCTCTCAGTCCCACTCCTTCTCTCTGTCATCCCTCCTTCTCTTTCTTGGTCCCTCTTCTCTCTCTTTGTCCCTGTCCTCTCTCTGTGTCTTTCCTTATCCCTCTCCTTTTCTCTCCTTCTCTCTCTTTCTTGCTCTCCTTCGGTCCTCTGTAAGTGACTATAGCCGGGTGTAAAAGGAGTCCTTGGAGAACCATAGAAGATATGTGTGCATGTCTGTGTTCGGGGTTAGTATTGTCTCCCCATCGTCTCATCAATGGGTGAGGTAGAGCCACAGGCAGAGAGATTCATCCTCAAAGGGCAAACTAGCAAAAGCCAGAACCTGTGTGGTGAACACACACAAACGCTCAGGCCATGAAATCTTTAATGTCACCTGTGAGAGGAAAGCAGGGGAAAGAGGATGAGGAAAACCAACGTTGGTGTTCCTGTTGCACGCAGGCGATGGGGTTGTTTTGATAGGGATCTAAAGGCTGTGCATCTTTAATAAGGGATTTCAGAGGTTTGCTGGCTTAGAAGGACACACACACATGCACACTCACACACGCGCACACACACAAATGGACATAAACGCGCGCACACATACACAAATAGACATACACATTTTACACTTGATTTTTGTGGCTACTACACTGCATTGTCTGAATGTAGAATGCATCCGTTTTTACGGCAGTACAGCCACAACTTCGTAGATCCTTCCTGGATTTGGGGTGATGAAGAACGTGTGTGTGTGTGTTTCTTTGTCTGTGTGTGTGTGTTTCTTTCTCTGTGTGTGTGTTTCTTTGTCTATGTGTATGGTTCTTTGTTTGTGTGTGTGTTTATTTGTGTGTGCGTGTCTGTTTCCTTGTGGGTGTGTTTGTGTGTGTTTCTTTGTGTGCATGTGTGTGTGGGGGGGGTTGTATACAGATAAGACAGATGACATCACATCAATAGTCCTCCTGTTTAACATACAGTAATGTTCCAACCCAGCAGTGACAGGGGCTCACCACCTAGGACTGGCTACGCCCCCTCTCCCCCTCTGTTTCTCCCCCTCTTGCTCTCCCTCTCAACCTCCCTCTTTCAAGTTTACATTTTAAGGACTGCATTGCCATGGGAAACATTTCTTTACATTTCCAAAGAGAGTGGAAAATAATAAGAAATGAACAAGTAAACATTATACACACAAAACATTTTCAAAAGGATAAAGGCATTTCATATGCATATCATTAACGATCTACCTCGTTGTGACAATGTGCAATTAGTTCAGGTTTGAGAGACATTGTAAAATAAATAAATAGATGTTGATTCTGCTTTTCTCATTGCAGTTGGTCACAAAGCTTGCAGCTGTGATTGTACAATGTGGTGTTTCGCCTAATAAAATATTGGAGTTTACCAGTGTTTTTTTTGTTTGTTTTGTTTTTATTTTATTTTTGAGTCTGAAAGATCTGAGGGAAACCGGTGACTGACGTGATCATATATTAAAGAAACACACACACACACAATTCCCATGGCAATGAGATTAGGAGTGCAGCTCAGCTTCCACCTCATTTCTGAGCAGTGTGCACATGCCTGGGGTAGCCTCTCGTGATCGCAACGCCATGGTCACATTTTGGGTCTGTCACAGTGGTCAGGTATATAACTCTCTCTTTCTTCCCCCTCTCCCTCTCGTACCCTCTCCCTCTGTCTGTCTGCGAATTTGCGGCAACAGGGGAATCGATCTCATTCTGTCAAGGCTAGGCCACAGGCACTTGGGTTTAGCGGATGTCTTGGACACACACACACACACACAAACACACCGCCACAAATACAGGTCTGAGTTCCACCCTTGTGGACTCGCAGTGAAGAATACAGATGTGGTCTCGGGTCCTGATAGCGATCCCCTTCTCTGTCCATGGCTCTATAAATGCTATCTTCACTGAGCTGGTGAATTGATAATACTCTCCTGGACGTTTTATTACAAAGGCCCCGTTTGTAAAAAGGTAATCATTTACTGTTGCTACTATCTCCCCCGGGCCATACTTCTTGTGCTTCACGGAGAAAGTTATCCAGTTGTTCCAGAAGCTCGGCTTTGTGTGCGTGTAGATGTTGATGTTGCTCTTTTTGTTTTCGAAGGCTTCTTTTAGTTTTAAGGGTTTTCGAGCTCCCAAGAGATTTTGGCAATGTGTAGTTTGGCAGAACATTATTGCCTCAACACTTTTGTGAGTGAAAGTGTGTCCTTGTGTGTGTGTACACATGCCTGTGAGTCATTGAAGCACAGGGATGAGAATGACATTGAATGAGTCCTAATGCCTGTGGGTAGGAGAATCCATACACCAGGCAAGCACCACAATCTCATCATTTCAATGATCATATTTATTCATTTACCTCTGGTCCAGCTAAATGCTTTTTCTCCCTCCTGCTCTCTCTCTCTCCCCCTCTGTAATCTGTTTCCGCCGGCAATGTTTGAGCCTGCCAGTCATGCTGATTGACAGCACTCAAGTGGCTTACAAAAAAAAATCAGCTCATTTTTTTTTGTCAGGCATTGCAGTGGTGTTGCTAGGTCTTATCTGGAAACCCAATTTATTGCCTTTTCTCTGAGCAAAAAGGGGTTGCCACTCACCCAGATTGACAGCTCTCAGATTCGGAGGCTGCGGTGCAGGGATTTCCTCTGAGTTGTTATTTTTCCCCCTTTGCTGTTTGGCTGTCGCGTATAAACACACCAATGCGCGCTCGCTCGTCTTTGACCATCTTGGTTTCTTCGGACCTTCACCGGCCATTTGACTGACAGACGTGCCTTCGCCGTCCCCTCTTTGAAATGGGCTGGCGTCACTCTGGAAAGCTCCACTTTGTTTTAGTTGAGGAGATTAGGGTTGAATGTAGCAGATAATGAAAGGTGTAGGCATGTGTCCGCATGGTTGTGTGTGTGCTGTGTGTGTGCAAGTGTGGGCCTGTGTGGGTGTGGGTGGTTGTGTAGGTGTATGTGTGTGTAGGTGGGTGGGTGGGTGTGTGTGTATGTGGGTGTGTGTGTGTTTGTAGGTGTGTGTGTTTGTAGGTGGGTGTGTTTGTAGGTGGGTGGGTGTGTGTGTAGGTGGGTGGGTGTGTGTGTAGGTGGGTGTGTGTGTAGGTGTGTGTGTGTGTGTGTGTGTAGGTGTGTGTGTGTGTTTGTAGGTGGGTGGGTGTGTGTAGGTGGGTGTGTAGGTGTGTGGGTGTAGGTGGGTGTGTGGGTGTGGGTGTAGGTGGGTGTGTGTGTGTGTGTTTCTCTGTTAGTCTTTGTGTCAGCTCCTACTGTGCTTCAAGGAGCATTGGCAGTCACGAGCAAACAGAGGGATAAAGACAAGTGTGTAGGGTTGCACAGCCGGAGGTGGGGGGTCGCCACGACAACACCAGAGTAATCACCAACACACCACAGCCAGCGCCTCCGTCATAGGTAGCTGTTCAGGTCCCAACTAGATGACCAAACTGGAGTTAAACTCTCTGACTTTTTGGGGCTGTTTTGAGGGGACGGTTAATCAATAAGGGTTAGCGTTCTCATTAAGATAATTCCATGTATTTTAGACAGGGACAGGGTTTCACATATTCACAAGTTTGCAGCTCCTGTGTGGTAGCCTAGCAAACACGGTAAAATATGTTACTCGTCCTTACCAATGGAACGTCCGTACTCGTTTGTGCCTACATATGTAGTACATTCTGTCAAACCATATGGTCAAATTTAGATTGGGTCGTGTTATCGATTTGAATTGACCCGTAAGCTGCTCGGCTGTGTCAAAATATGAATTTAGCGGCGGTTATTCTTGGCGAAGGACAGCGTTCCGGCAGGTCCATCGGGCCTGAGGAGAGCCGTGGGGGTTGAGGGTCGCGCGACCGAGCCCGAGTCAGAGCGTCAGTGGGAGGGACACCTGTTCCCCGCCGCCGTCGCCCTCGTCCCAACAGCTGGCCCGGTTCTCGGCACGTCCTCGCTCTCTATGGCATCTCCACCCCCTCCACATCCCAAGACGTCCCGGAAGATGACAGCCCCGCGGAGGAGTGGGCGGCTTCAGCCCAGCTGTTTTCACGTACGGGTGGCGAGCGTGGGTGGGGGGGTGTTGGGGCAAATGACAGCCCGCCAGGGCAGAGTGAATTTCGGCTGATCGCGTTTGTGCGTCTGCGTGGAGAGGAGATTGACACTCGCTGTTCCAATGTGCCACCTTCATGCCGACACGGGTCACTACATCTCCCTAAGGGGAACCGGTCATGTGGCGCCGACCAAATGGCCGTTTCACAGGACAATGAATCGTAAAGAGGTCCATTTTCACAGTCTTGCGGTTGTTTGTTACCAGGGAAAACAATGGGGTTTTGGGCTGTTTTTGGAAACATCTCGGTTTTGTCGATTATTTTATCTTTTAGCAGACGGGTAGAAAATCCAGATATCTTAAGAAATCCCGTACTTCCATGACGATCTCTGCCTCCATTGGTGCTGGAATCAGAGTGGAGCCCTAACCAGAAGTATGGCGCCTCGCCTGGCTGTTCTGCTAGCCGGCAGATGGAGAAGCGCTTCGGTCAGTCAATAGGATTATAAGAGCATCAGGAAGTATTGATGACTGCCGGACAGTGTGGCCGGCGCTGCACTAATTGTTTCTTTTCCAGCCTGTAGGTAAACATGACTGTCACCAGGCCGCGCCGCTCATGAATATTACATCTGTTTTGTTGTGAGAGCAACTGGGAGTTAATAGTCTTTGATTACTGGGCTAGTGTGTGTGTGTGTGTGTGTGTGTGTGTGTGTGAGGGATCATTTATGTAGTCTCAGTTGGTATTTTATGGTCATATCTGGGTTTTATTTTACTGGAGTATAAAGAATACATTTCCCAACATTCCTATTCAACTCTACTGGTACATAGTTGCCCGGGGTCCAACACTCATACATTCATCGCTTCTATGTTACCCCTATCAATATCACACACACACACAGACACACACACACACACAGACACACACACACACACACACACACACACACACAGACACACACACACACACAGACACACACACACACACACAGACACACACACACACACACACACACACAGACACACACACACACACACACACAGATAGATGCATGGAAAAGGAATCCTTCCGCAATACAGAGGGTTATTCCTTCCTGCTGATCCTCTCTGCAACGCAGCCATTCTCATTGTTATGTGGTAAATATATGTTGGGCAATGTGTGCGTGCGTGTGTGTGTGTGTGTGTGTGAAGTCCTATCTGTGTGTGCAGCCAGCGTCGCCTGTATGTGGATTTAGCCCGCGTGTTTGTTTATTGCGGAGAGCAGCGGGTTTGTTTGTGCCTGGCTGTCAAAGGGTCCGGCCTGGTGTGATGAAAGACACTTAGACCTTCCCATCCATTTCCCATTTGCGCCAATCAATTATTCAACAGGACAGCCAATTAAAAATGAGGGAGAGCGGTCAGGGCCTCGCCCTCCGAAGGCCGCCACTAGACAACTCTCTCCGTGAATAATTGGTGCAATTAATTTAGCATTGAGCAATACAGGGGTACTCATATACCACTGAGCTGCTCAACATAGTGATACTTACACACATACAGTCAGTCAACACAAACATTGCACACACGCACGCACGCAAACATCACACACACGCACCAATATCACACAAGCACGCACGCAAACATCACACACACGCACCAATATCACACACGCACGCACGCAAACATCACACACACGCACCAATATCACACACACACGCATGCAAACATCACACATACGCACCAACATCACACACACACACACACCAACATCATACACACACACGCAAACATCACACACACATACCAACATCACATACACACAATCATTAAACATAACACACACAAACCTCACACACACACACAAACAACAGACATATACAAACGTCAGACACACACAAACTTCTCACGCACACAAACATCAGACACACACTACACTACATCACTATGTACATTGCAGTATATCACGGAGGTACGTCTATATACCCACACACACCCATTCATTCATGTTACTTAAATAAAAGTGGACGTGTTATTGTGAGGCCACACAAACCCAATTAGCATGGCATTTTTGGTGAAAATGCTGTGTATCTCTTGATTCTCTGAGGACAATGATTTGGCTCCACCCTGAATCACACTTCACGAGGCCTAACGTTTGTCCATGTGCCTGTTAATCCCTGCGAGGGTGTAGTTGCCAACGGGCGATTAGAGATGAAGCCCCTCATTCATTTGTACACATGCTCTACGAAGGCGCTCCGTTCCCAACCAGCACATTGACTACCTCCGTTCCAGTCTGTAACCGCTGGCCGTGCGGATGGGTGTCATCGTGAATTTCTGCCTCGTACTTTGCTTCTCCCTTATCTACAGTGACGCTTCATTTGCCGCTGCCCTCGCAAGATGGGGCCTGTGAGGATAATGACACCTACACAAACACTCTGTAACACGCGTGCGCATGCGCGCTCGCACGCACGTTTGTGTGTCTGCCAGTACTACGAATGCTCGCACGGAGGAGTCGGTGACAGCTAAATTCCTCCGCAGCTTAGATGTATTCCATCACAACAGAGTCATTGTGATGGCCCGCCCCCCCCCCCTTTATTGATCAATCTCTCTAACCCCCGCCCCCCCTCCTCCTTTGATAGCCTGATTGACAGTGGAGTAATTTCTCTGTCAGCGATGAATGACGGATGATAATGGGTAGACGTTCCAGCGTGGCATTACAACACAAAATAATTTCCAATTTACCGCTCATCAAAAGTACCCTCACTAAAAGAGAGAGAAAGAGACGGATGGACGAGGGGGGGGGTTAGAGAAGAGAGCGGGAAGAGAATGGAGGGGGGGGGGCACAACAGTGGGATTTATCGCTTCAATTACTGATATTTCACATTTAGTTTAAAGCGACATGTTTTTGTAATGTGACAGGCTTCACTGGATTTGAAAACCTCTTCAGACCTCTCCAGTCTCGGCTCTGCAGATAATGACGAGGGGGTGGTGGGGGTTGAGAGTGATAGCTGTGAATCCAGAGCCTCTTCAGATTGCTCTGTCTGTCTGTGGAAGGGGTTAGGGAGATCAGGCCAGCTGTGTGTTGCTGCCATGTAGTGGGGGGGGGGGGCGGTAGAGGAGTACACAACTACAGTGTGGCCCTTTCCCTACCCGAACCCAACCTGGCTCCACCTCGGTAAATAGCCACCTTTAGCGGGCACAATATCATGACCTGTAACCCTTAACCCCTTTATTCCGACCCCCCTCCCTCCCGCTCCACTGCCTTCTCCCCCGCCCGCGGTCCTCTCAGAAATCGTTATTAGCGCTGCACGGTCCACAGGCGAGTCCTCGCCGTCGCCTCCTCTCAGTACGGCGGCACCGGCCGTCACCGTCATCTGCCCTGCGCGTCGCCGACGGGAGCGCTCAGTCTGGAGAGCTTCCCAGAGCGAGAGGAGAAACACCACCTGTTCTGGAGCACGGGGAGTCGTCTCAGGGGCCGCATTGGGGAGACGCCAGCAGGACGTCGCTCTCGGGGAGCGAGCACCGCGCCTCCAAGTAGGCCGCCGCGGATACGCCAGCGTGTCACTCCGCGGGCACGTCACCCAGCGGCAGGCGCTGTTCTGTTGAACATGCCGTGTAGGATGAGAGTCAGTGACACCATATGCTCCCTCATCTCATCGATGTGGCTTTTTATCACCTCGGCTCCAGTTAAACGATATCCAGCAACATGCATCACCACTGCGCCTGCCATTTAGCTAAACACTCGCATACATTCAGGGGGAAAAGAAGATATATACGAAGAGTGATGAATATATTTTCCTAGAGAGGCGGGATGTTTTTTTTTTTTTACTCACCCGCGTACAAACGTGTCTAGTTTTTTGGGGTCCGGGGACCGTGACACTTCATCCGTCCTCGCCATTAGAATCCCTGAATCCGAACTTACGGTATTCAATCATTTTGATTAAAAGCCCGGATCTCCAACAGGACCGTCGGGTTTGGAGAGACCCCAGCAGCCAAACACGTTTGAGAATTCATATATTTTCATAAACTTTTAACAATGTCAATGAGACACGTCTTCAATCTTTGGTCCGCGCGACGGCGGGGCATTCAATCTTTCTTTAGCTTTTCGACGGAAAATTTGAATACGAGCACGGTGTTATTAATGTGACGGTTGCTACGGAGGGCTTCACGGGGGATTCGCACAGGGGGTTTTATTAGTTTTGAAGGAAAAGGAGCGAATGGGAGGAATCAAGCAGGCAAGGCAGAAAGCAACGCTCGGCTAGGTCAAACACTTGGGCCTGTTTGGACCAATATGTTAAGATTCTAATTTGGCATGCCCAATTAACACCACTAACAAACCAAGAGGATTTACTGGCACAGCACATTCTCCATCAGCTGGAGTTTTCAATGTTGGGCAAGTTAGGAATGGGGTTTATATTTTGGTTTCGATTACTGTGTGTGGGGCGGTCTCACTTACAGACACAGTCTTCTTTGTGCTTGATTACTGTGTGTGGGGCGGTCTCACTTACAGACACAGTCTTCTTTGTGCTTGATTACTGTGTGTGGAGCGGTCTCACTTACAGACACAGTCTTCTTTGTGCTTGATTACTGTGTGTGGAGCGGTCTCACTTACAGACACAGTCTTCTTTGTGCTTGATTACTGTGTGTGGGGCGGTCTCACAGACACAGTCTTCTTTGTGCTTGATTACTGTGTGTGGAGCGGTCTCACTTACAGACACAGTCTTCTTTGTGCTTGATTACTGTGTGTGGGGCGGTCTCACTTACAGACACAGTCTTCTTTGTGCTTGATTACTGTGTGTGGGGCGGTCTCACAGACACAGTCTTCTTTGTGCTTTATTACTGTCAATATGTTCCTCAGTGTTTTCTTTCATATTGGTTCATCTGTTTAAGGCAAACTGTTGCTTGCATTTCTAAACCAATGTTGAGTCTTACAGTGTGAGTTTTATTTAGGTGTGTTATAAACTAGCTAACAAAATGAGTTTTTACATGGGAAGTTCTGCTCTCTGAAGAGCCTAATTGAAGCCAGGAATTTTGGATCTGAAACAGACATAGTGAATTATAGATCATAAATCATACAGTATTTGGAGTGGTATAGATCATGGATCATACAGTATTTGGAGTACTAAAGATCATGGATCATACAGTATTTGGAGTGGTATAGATCATGGATCATACAGTATTTGGAGTACTAAATATCATGGATCATACAGTATTTGGAGTACTAAAGATCATGGATCATACAGTATTTGGAGTGGTATAGATCATGGATCATACAGTATTTGGAGTACTAAATATCATGGATCATACAGTATTTGGAGTGGTATAGATCATAAATCATACAGTATTTGGAGTGGTATAGATCATGGATCATACAGTATTTGGAGTGGTATAGATCATGGATCATACAGTATTTGGAGTGGTATAGATCATGGATCATACAGTATTTGGAGTACTAAATATCATGGATCATACAGTATTTGGAGTGGTATAGATCATAAATCATACAGTATTTGGAGTGGTATAGATCATGGATCATACAGTATTTGGAGTGGTATAGATCATGGAAGTATTTGGAGTGGTATAGATCATGGAACATACAGTATTTGGAGTGGTAGAGTTAGAACAGTTGAGTTGTTTGCCTGATTGTGAAAACTACTTCTTGTCTTACACCAAACAATTTGCCAGTGCCAACTATAGATACATTTCTACGTCCAGAGTGAACACAAGACGTTACAGGATCCGTAGCGATTGGTTAAGGTAGTGCTGGAGTATGTGCATCCTCAAAAGGTGTCTTCTTCCCTATGTAGTACACTCCTTTTGACCAGAGCACTATAGTCCAGATTGGCCCTGGTCGAAAAGAAGTGCACTTCAAATGTATGTAGGAAGGGGAAAAGGTCTCTCGTCATTGGTGTCGTCGGAGGGACCACAGAGGTGCCTCGGAAATGGACCTGCCTCCTCCTCAAATGGCATCATGACACGTGTCCAGTTTCTCATTAAGCTGGCGGCCATTTCATCTCTTTTCACTCTGCTGTTATGGATACCCATGTGCCAGTAGTCATACCAGGTCAGGGATTACGCAAACATTATGGTGTGTGTGTGTGTGTGTGTGTGTGCTGTCTTCCAATCAGCAACGTCTCTTCCCCTAGAATCAGGTCTGACCGCAGGACGGAGTGATCCACTACCTCCCACCCCAAAGGGGGGCAGTAACTCGCCATGTGACAAATCGACACCCCCCGGCCCCTTTCGGGGATGTGAGGCGTTGTGGAGGTGGATAAATGAGTCGGTGTGTGTTGAGGTGTCTCGGTAGATAGAGAGAGAGAGTGTTAGAGGAGAATGGGCGAGGGAGGGGACAGGGGCCCGTTTGTAACCGGGACGGTCTGTCATAGCGCCGGCCCAAAACAGGCTATGACTCAGACGGATGTTGATAATAGGACCACCCCCTCCCCCCACCCCACGCACAAGGCGGAGGCAGCGCACGCGTGCAAATACGCCGATGGAGTCACGCGCCATCGGGCGCCTCTAGGAAACCTACCTTTCAGAAGGAGGGGAGGGAGAGAAACCGTCGTTCGCTATCTTTCAGAGAGATACTGAAAATATGAAATGAAAATAAAAATGTGTTAGGCTACACGGTGAAAATGGTTCTGCTGGAAGGAAAACAGGAATTATTGGAGATGTCTTCAAGCACGTACGGATAATCGGTCTCCTTTTTATTTACCAGATAAACATCAGTAATTGTTGGTTAACGTATTAGTTGGATGGAAGCGTGTGGCCCGTTTTCCTTAGAACAGGGTTTATTTGGTGTTCTCTCTGCATTCTAATGCTTCCGTTTATTCAGTGTTTCCTCCTTTCTGCCATGGCTCACCTCTGAGGGTTGTGTGAATGAACGACGTGTTCTGGTGTCACACACTCTCCGTCGTTCCAACCAGAAATTATTTATCGAATCGCTGTGTGTATTCCCGCTCTGTCAGCGGTCCACTCTCTCCCCCCCCCCCCCCCTCCCTCTTTCTCTAGCTCTTCACCTTTCAGTCCTTCCCTTCCTCTCTCAATCCCTCTCTCCCTCCACCCTGGTTGTCTCTCCATCTCTCTCTCTGTCTTTCTCCCTCTCTCTGTCTCGGCCAGAGGTAAACATATTTTGCAGAAAAGCTGACGGAGGGCTTGTTTTAACAACCCCAAGGTCAGAGAGTCAAAGCCTGCGCTCGTCACGCCGTCCCGGCCACGGTGGGGCTGTCTGTGCCTCCGCCGACACTGTGGCATCTTCACAGCGGATTTATCCTTCAGACCTTCAATAATTCAATAAGGCCTCCTCTCTCCTCCCCTGCTCTTCGCTCCTCTTCTTCCCGACTCCCCTCCTGGTCTCCGGCTCGCAGTGTCGTAAACTACAGACAGGGCGTGATGCCACCAGGCCTCAAACCGAGCCTCCCGTTTCCTAGTAAAGTCTGTCACCCGACATTTACGTGTGTTAAAGACCAGCTTCTGGATTGTTCTTACACGTAGTAATCGTCTTTTTATTCCCCATGCTACTGAAACCTGTCACCAAACTTTCTAGCCGTGGATATGAGCGGGTTTGCGTGCATTCGTTTGTGCTTGTGTGCCCATATGTCTTGAACCACCTGGTGTTTTCCTCAACTGGTTTTGACTGAAGTGATGGACATTGCCCCCCCGCATGGCTCAAGCCCCCCTGCTTTTGTGTCATTGATTGGATCTGGGATTTCAAAGCCGTGTCATATCACTGTGTCACCCTCCGCTGCTTCCTAGTGGGAAAGAAAGCACTTAGTGTTTAAAGTGTGAAGGCCGGCAAGGTGTCTGCGGACCTTTGGAATGCTGCAATTCTAGTTCTAATGCATTGATTCCAATTCTAATGCGACAATTCTGTCTGCAGACGATTGTAGACAAGGCAACATTTACTGCATTCTTGTTTTTCTCCATGTCCACAGACAAAGTATAAACCAGCGTTCAGAAATCAGGTGAGATAGTGTGGCTTAATGCAGTATGCAGCAAAGAGTTAAAAGTTCGGAGCCATTTGACTGGGTTAGCCACTACAGCCTTCATCAAGCACACTACCTGATCGTGGCCATTTAAAAAAACAATCCGTTTTTCACTGCTTTGAAACGGTGTACCCTAACGAACACTTCCCAGGCATCACATTAGACATGCAGCGGATGAAGGGCCAGTTTAGCATTTTCTCTACCAAGGGTTAGCATCGTTGGTGTTATTCCATTGGGTTTGATTGAGTGGGATTTTGAACGTCCCTCATTTCTCCCTGTTGACGGCTTGTTTCCTTCCAACGAGCCAGTGGGAAAGACGACGGTGATCCTGCGCTTTCCACTCCGTCTCTGTCGCGCCACGGCCCAGGTTAAGTGTAGTTGCGGGCTATTATACATCATTAGGGTAAGTAAGAGTCAGCCACTGGAGGAGGAGAGAAATGGAGGTCTGAGACGGGTCATTTCTCATCGGCTGCAGGGCCAGGGAGGGACGGGCCATGACGTCTTTTACGCACGCGCACACAAACACACACACACACACACACAAACACACACACACTCACAAACACACACACACACACAAACACACAAACACACACAAACACACACACACACCAGTTAGTCTCTGTTGGGACTAAAATCCCCTTATTGCTCTGCATCAGTCAGTCATTCAGCCAGCCAGTCAAGTCATCCAGCCATTTAGTCACTCATCTAGTCCGTCAGTCGGCCAGCCAGTTAGGCAGCCAGCCAGCCAGTTACTTTTTCATCCAGCCAGTCAACCAGGCACCTGGTCACATTAGTGCTGCTAGAGAACATGGCCTGTTCCACCGACCCTATACCCTGTAATGACAGACACAGTTGTTCCCAGGACTATTTGACTGTCTTTTTTAGTAGAGGTGGGTGGAAGATGGTGGCCGGGCCTTGCATCGTAGGAAGCAGGACCGAAGAAGTAGTGATAGATGAGGCAGAGCTGGATAAAGACTAATTGTTGTCATTACTGAGCAAATAAAATCAATAGTGCTCAAAGAGAGCAGAGGTGAGAGTTCTGAAGGGCACTGTAGTTATTGCAAAGAAGCAAATTTCATCCATCCGCCTGGAATTAAATCCAGAGTCCGACCGATCGCACAGAATGCTAATTCCGATAAAGAACAGTTCGATTAAACGATGTACCTCCCAGTCTTAGCTATAAGCTTAGGTTTTCTCTCCTCTGAAGGCACCAGGGTTATTTCGAAATACGGTTTTTAATGCATTTTAAAGAAAAACACACAGGGAGAAATAGACTAGATATTTTCTTCTTTCTTTTTGTAATTACTGACAGAAATGTCATTACGAGGAGAACATATTTTATCCAGGCAATTACAAGGTGAATGAATTCTCGGCGTCCTCCCTTAAGTGTTTCTCCATGGTCCTCGACAGTTTAACTTATTTCATTCCTTCTGGAGCAGATAGCCACACCCACACGCCCTTATTTGCATGCCTGCCCTCACACATACAGAAACCCAGACACACACACACACGCACACACGCAAATACTTATTTGCACAATACTTAATGTAAAGCACTTTACGTGGTTTTGCATTCCTGATTCCCCCAGTAGCAACTTGTCCATATCCTGGATCGCCGTCAAAAAGGACAGAGGGTGAAAGATTGAAATGCATGTGGCTGCGAAACTGGAAAACCCACAGAGAGAATGTGGAGAAGACAGACGTCAGAGAAAACAGAAGGAAAGGGGAGCTATTTCGAGAGGGAGGGGGAGAAAGCAAGCGAGGGAGGGAAGGAGGGAGGGCTGGTTTACATAACGCCTCGGGATCTTCTTTTGGCGTGTGTCATCCGCCGAGAGGCATCAATCACTCCATCTGTGTAAAATCACCAATGGACTCTGATATTGCTAAATATTTATACTGCCAGATACACGGATGACAAGGACCATTCATTAGGCCTTCTCCAGCCTGTCAGCCTACACACGGAGATTAGAATGAAACCTCCCACCGTGGCCCACTCACACCATCTCCCAGGCCCTATATTTAGTAACTTCACAGCGATAAATATCTCGGCCGTGCCTCTGTTAGGTAAATACTGGGTGAGTGGGGCCGGGGACGCTACGGGAATGTCAACAGATCGCTGTGTTGCTGAGCCGTAACAACGGGGGGCACGATGCGTTCGGTTTGGTCGGAATCGCCGTCCAGACTTTACGAGGCCTCTACGGGCCTGTTCTGCCTCTTTGTTTCCTTCTGTCTCTCTTCTCTGTTTCCGTCTGTCTCTTTGTTTTCCGTCTGTCTCTCTTTGTTTTCCGTCTGTCTCTCTTTGTTTTCCGTCTGTCTCTCTTTGTTTTCCGTCTGTCTCTCTTTGTTTTCCGTCTGTCTCTCTTTGTTTTCTGTCTGTCTCTCTTCTTTGTTTCCGTCTGTTGCTCTTCTTTGTTTCCGTCTGTCTCTTTTCTTTGTTTTCCGTCTGTCTCTCTTCTCTGTTTCCGTCTGTCTCTCTTCTCTGTTTCCGTCTGTCTCTCTTCTCTGTTTCCATCTGTCTCTCTTCTCTGTTTCCGTCTGTCTCTCTTCTCTGTTTCAGTCTGTCTCTCTTCTCTGTTTCAGTCTGTCTCTCTTTATTTTCCGTCTGTCTCTCTTCTTTGTTTTCGGTCTGTCTGTCTCTTTCTATCCATCTCTCTTTACGTTTGTCTCTCTGACACTTTTCCTGTTCATTTCAATATTTCTGTCTCGCTGTCTCTCTATCGCTTTCTGATTGTCTTTCTGTTTCTATTTCTGTTTTTCTCTCCTTTCGGCTGTTCTCTTAAACCCTCTCTGTTGTTCTTAACCTCTTTTTTGATCTATCTTCTTCGATATAGAAGTAAATTAAAAGGGTCACATTTTTCGTTACTCACAAAGGGTTGAATATGTAATTTAATCTATCTATCGGACTCTTCAGATCACAGTAGCCTCTGTCTGTCTGTCTCACTCTCTAAAGCAACATACAAGTAGCTGTGAAACAGCAAACTTCTCAGCATAATTACAGCGGAAATCTCAATTTTGATTAGAGGCAAAATCAGCTTTATTCTTCCCAACTTCAACTTGATAATTAAGTCATGGGAGAGAGTGAGGGAATGGGTTAGAATGGGGAACATGGCGATGGAGAGCGAAGTGTAATTATCTTAAGAACGTAGACTTTACCAGTAAATCCACGGAGCCATCTGACATGGCTAATTAAGGAAGCAATCAAAGGTCCACCTTCAGAGAGAGAGGGAGAGGACAAAAAGAGACAGGAGAAGTGTCTGATCTCGGTGATTATTCTATGTGTTAATTCTCTGATAGGAGGCCAATCCAGGCCTAACTTACTGTTCCTAAATCCAGTTTCGTCAGACTCCAACCCAGGTATCGTCTGCCCTGTGCTGCCCTGTTAGTGTGTTCTCTCCAGTCCACTGTATGAAAGGCAGTGATGAGTTACGGGTTGCGTCTGCTTGGAAGCAGCCCGGATTTCGCGGGTAATTCACGCGAACGTGGACAGTTTCCAGGTTCATAGTGAGCGTGCGTGCGAGCGTGCGTGTGTACTGTATGTGTCTGGGATTCCTCGACACCAGCGGTCTGCTCTCGGGGGGTGAATGTGACTAGGGGCAAGAAAAAGGCCCCCTATGTTCGGGGTGATCACCTCAGTCCTCCAGCGCTCCCTCCCCTGCGGGCCGAGTCTTGGGTGTCCAGGGGGCATATTCCCAGCCGGGTCAGCCAGGGGATAGTCAGCAGAAGAACTAAGGTGGAGGGCTCGTGTAACCTAATTATTGGTGTCCTTAAAGGCTCGCTGTGGGACATTTACCAACATGGGGGATTGAAACGAATGACTCAAACCACCAATTCCAGGAAGCGTATCACTTCTTAGACCCTTGAGCTACATGGGGAATACACAATGACCTAGAAAGATCAGGCACGTTTGTCCTTCGGGTTTGTGTATCACCGTATCTCTTGCGGATCCATCCATCCTTCTCTCTCACTCCCTGCTGCCTCATCCCTCTCTTCCCTTAGTGTCAATCTCCTCCTAGTATAATTGGTTGGTTTTTTTTGTCCTCAGGCCGTCCCCGGTCCTCTCTCACCTTTCGGTTGATTCATAAAGCCTGTAAAGGTGACACATGATCTTTCAGCTCAAACAAAGCAGGGGACAGAGACCGGTCCCTGGACGACTGACCTGTTGGTTCCCCGCCTCCCACTTCCCTCCTTGCGCTCATCTTCTACTCGTCCGGGATGAGGGTCTAAACCCGCTCATCCTGGGTGACCTGAATACACAACAGCTCTGTCACTTCCTCTACTTAGCGGAGGTCACCTTCAAATGCACAGACACCCGTCCTCCTACCGGGTCAGAACTCTGTGACCGGCCCAAGTCCGTGTCGGGCCCCAGTCACCGAGTGGCTCTGAGCGGCCTGGTCCGCGTCCGTAATTGGACGCTCCCAACGCGTAAGAAGGACCGGAAAAGGACTCGGTCTGAAAGTAATTGATCGTAAAGCCTGCGCGCTCTTCGCGGTGTGTCATCGTTGACCTTGGAATTGATTGCGAGGGCGTCTCGTTTTTCTTGTGGCGTCGCGGTTGGCCGTGTCCCAGCCTGGGGTTCCGGTGTCCATGTGGATTCCCTTTCGTCGTGAACGCAGCTCTCGGCTCAGCGTTGGGTGGACCGTGTTAAGGTGGACATGTGTAATTGATGAATGGGTACTGTGTCTCAGTGTTGAGGTTAATTCCTCTAACGGTTGGTAAGCGGCGTCTGACCGCTCCCCTGACGTCGGACCTCTTCTCCCAGCTGAAGAAATGGCACTTAGAGTCCCCCCTCTTCCACCACAGGCCGGCTGGTAGAGGCATTGATTGGACACTGATCGATAAGTGTAGTGCTGCATTTGGAGTGTACAGTGAAGTCTCCAAGCTGCCGGTGCACTCGTTATAGACAAGGTTAGACCCCCCCAGGTGTGTGTCAGTGTGGGGGGTGGGACTCTGTATCTCTCTGATTTACTCTGTCTGCATGTCTGTCTGTGTGACTTTGTATCTGCCCGTCTGTCTCGGTGCTCCTCTGTCTGTCTGACTGCTCCTCTGTCTGTCTGACTGCACCTCTGTCTGTGTGTCTGCCCAGTATATCCACCCACCCCCACCCCCCCGTCCCTCCCCCTCTGTAGTATCTTATCCCAGCCAAGCCTCCATTTGTTCGGAATCACTGCCAATAATGCGGTGTGCCTCCGCGATCCTCGCGACTCCGTTAAAGGAATCAGTCACTCAGAACCCTCAAAACACATATTAAACAGGCATCAGCCTCTCTCCGGGGCCAAATCACGCTGTTCAAATGTTGTTCTTCCACCGGGAGCGCGGGGACAAGTGAAGAGATGGGATGTGCAACATTAACTTGATTCACTGCAGCGGCGACTGAGTGACACCCCATAAACCTCAGCAGGCAGGGAGGCAGCCGCGAGGCCCAACAGACAGCACCCTACGGATAATATGACACACGCTAGCAATACCTCCTATAGCACGCCACACACACACACGCACGCAAATGCAGACAGCCCTCGCACACCCATGCACTCTCGTTTTATGGTAATGTGTAAAACGCCACAGCGGTGAGTTATTGCCCTCTCCAGTCTGCCTCTCGGCTGTTTGCGGTTCGGCATTAGTGTTAACCGTTAGCATTATAGGGGTGGCTTTCGGGGCTCTTATCGGTTTAGCGTTAGCCGTTAGCATTATATTGGTGGCCTGTGGGGCTCCTAGCAATTCAGCGTTAGCCGTTAGCATTATATTGGTGGCCTGTGGGGCTGGTAGCGATTCAGTGTTAACGTTATATTTGTGACCTGTGGGGCTCCTAGCAGTTTAGTGTTAGCTGTTAACCATTAGCAGTACAGGGGTGGCCTGTGGGTCTCTGTAGGCTGACAGACAGAAAGGTAATGGTACTGAATCTTAAAAACATTAGCAGTGGTGGGAGACCGACAGTTCAGTCGTCTAGGGGCGCGTTTCTGTAAAATATGGTAGGCCTACTGAAGTCTTCTCAAGAAGTGATCCATGGATTCTTTATTCAGGCAAGTTCACTAAGAACACATTTACATTAACAGCATCAACATGGGAGCAATTTTGGTTAACAACATTCCTCAGAGAAAGAACAACAAACAAATTCACAAACAAATGCCAGCTCGGGGATTCGATCCAACAAACTTTTGTTTACTGGTCAGATGCTCTAACATGTCTCTCCTCTGGATGAGAGCTGGATCGTCCGGCCACAGACTTGCAATTGGTGCAGGTCATCTGCACTATTATATCACTCTGATATTACGTGTCATCACCAGTGAACATACAAAGAATCGCTCCCCTTCCAACAGTTTTCAGTGCCATCACTGTCGGGTGTTGTGGAAAGATGGAGACCATTTTGAAAATGCATAGCCATGGAAGATGGAGATGGACTGCTTAGGATGGATTAGGATGGATTTAGGATTTTATTAGGATCCCCTTTAGTATCTGCCAAAAGCAGCAGCTCCTTTTCATGGGATCCACAGAAAACATAAAACAATTACGTAATAAATTGCCATACAAGTGCTATAAAGACAGATCAACCTACACTTAAAAGAGTACAATAAAATAAAGACTACACAGAGTAGGACTGTCCAATACATTCCAGTGGTGTTCGATCGAACCTTGAAGAAACCAATTTAATTACACGTAGAAGCATGTCTGTATATCTCATATGTTCTATAAACACAGCAAAACACATTTCACACGTCAGTGTATCAGACAATCATGAAGAATACAATAAGAACAGCCTTGTAATGCATCGCTCCACAGAGACAATTTATTGTATAGCATTAGGCTTTGGCGCAATTCATGAAATGAACAGCCACCTTCATCCATGAGCCTATAACGTGTCCCAGAAGCTATCATGCTATTGGACCCATTCATGAAATTAACTGGGTCCCCTTGAACCTTGACCTTATTGATGTTTAACACCCTTAACGGGTCTCTAAATGTGTTGTGCTATTGGACCTGTTCACAAAATTAATGGGAGAGTAGTGATGATGAAGTAGCACTGACCACGGGTCAGTATTTTGACCCTGGAAAGCGTAGCATATTTTTAGAACCGGGCTCAAATACTACTTAATTTACCTTGAGATATATTTAAAAATGATTATTAGGATATTTTACATTTTACCATTCAGTCATTTAGCAGATGCTCTAGCTGCAGCTGCGTTTGTGATCAGTGTCACTGATGGTTCAAAAAGGGTTGTCGATGGCGCTGTAGCAATGTTCATTGTTCATTGGAACACCTGTCATCATGGATCATCTTGTGGCACAGCTACATTTTGTAGCTTTGTTGTCAAATGATCAACCCACTTTGAGCACAGTGGAGAATTGACAAGGAGAAATAGACAGAGAAAAGGCTTGATGAGTTTGTTTGGTCTGTGAAGCAGATGCCTGTCAGGTTCTTTCAGATACCTTGGCAGCTCTTGATTTAGTTTGCCTGTTACAAAAGAACCAAGCTTACCTACATATATAACTATACATAAGTGTGTGTATATATATTAGCCTAGAAAAATGTTTGTGTGTGTATTTATGCATATGTATGTGTGGGAGTGTGGGGTGTCTCCTGTTCACCTCTTAGAATCCTTTTCTCTGGATAGATTATGCGGATCCCCAGAGCTCCTCTCAGTTGTAAACAATAGAATTTCTAACGCCATTCCCATCGCCTTGGCAATGCCATAGCAACCTGTGATCGGCCAGGGCATGGTGTGGACCAATTAGCACCATCTGATGTTTCACAACCGTTAATATCTTTATCTTGTCTTTTGTGTTCAAGGTTTCTTTGTCGTAGTTTATCTGTTTATTTGGTACATTTTATGGTTTGCTATGACTCCTCCGGTGCCTCTGAAGAGGAACTGGAATTTGAAAAGGAAGAAAGTAAGGCGTGCTCCTGGCCATTAAAAATGAATAGGCTAGCAGCAGACCTCCTGTCTGTAATATCCATGCCAGAATGATATCAGACCCCCATGTCATTCTGCTTTGGCAGTAACACTGGTCCGTATCTCTGGTTCCCAGGTATCGTGTCCAAGTCGTTCGAGTGTCGTCTGAAGGGCCAGGGGGCCACATTCGTGGAGGCGGATGCTGCGTTCGACGGGACCTCCCCGGTGCGGCGGGTGGACCGGCTGGGAAGCCAGGATGGGGTCCAGCAAGTGATAATCATCCAAGGCTATGGCAGCGGGGAGATGGCTATCGACCAGGCCCTAGAGGAGTCGGCCGCCGCCACCCTGCGAGATCTGGCCATGTCGGGCCAAGTGGCAGAAGTCCTCCACATCACCGAAGACGGCCAAGTTATCTCCTCGGGGAGGGAGGTGTCCGCAGGCGGAGCACATCATCTGTCCGGAGGCACCACCCAGTACGTCCTGCTGGAGTCGGGCGGGTCTGCAGGAGGAGCCATACACCATGGGGGCGGGGCAATACACCGCCACATGGTGTCGGAGTCGTCCAGCGCTCTGGACGCCCTGCTCAGCGCCGTCAGCGAGATGGGCCAACAGGAAGAGGATGGCCGTGAGGTTGTTACCCAGGATTCGGTGTCCGAGGTCATGGAGAGAGTGGACGAGGAGGAGATGGAGGTTGAGGAGGTAAAGGTGGAGGAGGAGGTGTGCGAGGAGCAGCAGGTGGTGCAGGAGGTGCTGCAGTTTGCCGCCAGCCAGCTGATGATGAAGGAGGGGGTGACCCAGGTGATTGTCAACGACGAGGGGACCCACTACATCGTGACGGAACTGGACAACAATACACTCCAGGTGGAAGGGACCGTGTACGCCCAACACCAGGGAGGGGAGGATGAGCAGCATGGTGAGGGGGCTTCAGAGGGCCAGGCTGGGGAGAGATTGGTCTATTACTTGGATGGAGCTCCACACAACGTGGTCCTGGAGAAGATGGATGTGGACTAGTCACCGGTGTTAAGACTTGGTGAAGAATCTCAGTTCTATGATAACTCGCGTTCTTCTCCAAACCCAAGGGATTAGATGTTATTGGCGAGGGACCTCTGAACCTTTTCCTCCAGTACGTTTTAAAGAGGGATGAGAGGAGAAAAGACTTTGAGAAATCGTTTAAACTCTACCTTCTGGAACTCCGAAAACCCTGCCGAAAAGTCTTCCTCATTGTGTATTTCTGAAGATTAGAGCATGTTCTTTTTTTCATTTCATATAACTTCATCTCCATTTTGCAACAATTAACTCAGGATAACCTTCACATCTAGGCTGTTACAGTGAGGGGCAAAGGATTTGGTGCTAAAATTATTTAACATCATTATAAGCCAAATGCCAGAACTATCATGATTGGGAGAATATTCAATATTTCCTCATGGCTATAGATTGAAATAGTCGACTAGTCATAATCCCCATAAAGTCCAGCAGCAAAATGTGATAGTGGTACTTTTTGCATTTCACCATTCATATATTCCATAAGGAATTTTAGAATTGCTTCAAATGATGCTCGTGTTTCATTTAGTCTTAACCCAGCTTGGCGTTTTGACAGCTGTGTGAATCAGGACAAGATATAACATATTTGCTTCAATTATCTCTACAAACAAATACATGTATTTTCTTTTATTTTGCCAATTTGTCGTAAGGTTTTATGGGTGTCTGTTCAATAAAATTTACGATTATTTCCAGCTGGATATGTCTCCATTATTTAGAAATGTAAAACAGTTCTGATGTTTGATTGTAGAGTATCGACTGCTACATGTTCCATTCCTATATGATTTTAATTAAGTTGTGAATTATTTTGCTATTTTAAATTAAATATTTAATTGTTATAGTTTATTTAAAAGGTATGTCAAATGTGGTTCATAGAAAATCTGTAACATTTTGTTATCACATACTCGATCTAGCACCAATATTATTTTGGTCAGGCATTCAGTATATCCAGGCTGCTGATTGGTCTAAACCCAAGAACAATCCTCCTGTTCATCAGGATGTGTTAGAATTGTAGGATGCCTGTATTGTTTGGCATCATTTATTAGTCCCATTACTGTGTGTGAATCAAATTAAATTGTCTCAGAGTTATGTTTTGACAGAATAGCATAGACATTTTGTGAGTTTCTAATTATTACAATTTAATTTGCTGCACATTTTTATTAGAAAATGTACTGCTCTTAGTTAATGTACATTTATTTTCTGTAAAACATTATGACACATGCAATGAACATCCACCAATAAAAGCTAAATCTCATAGTGTTGGTTTACCTGTTACAAGCTGGTTTGTTTTCTTGTTACACATTACTAAGACAGTGATGCAATCTCCCATTCACATTTTAACAGAGTGAACGTGGTGTACATGCATCAAGAAAGATACCAAAGCTTCGACCAAGTGTGTTTCCAATCACCATCATCATGATCATCACCATTGTCATTATCACCATCATTACCATGATTGTCCTAATCATCGTGTTCCTCTCCTTTGCTCTGCCTCCTACTCTGTCTCTGTCTCTATTGTGTTGAACTGAACACATTCTTTCTCCCTGCAGTATTCTGAGCTGGAAGTGGAGAATCAATATTCATTTCAGGCCCTAACTCAGCTTTGTCTCTGATTGAGTGAGTGGGAGTCCAGAATGACGGCTCAAGCTGGTCTCAGGAATACTTAAGATAGCATACGTAAATCTTTGACGGACACATTTGTGAGATATGTTAAGATAGGGTACAGACCAGCCTCTAGGGGCAGTGGTGAGTGCATTAAGAATGAAATAGAGTGGCAGTTTAGAAGTGCAGTCTGGTAGGGGAGGGTGAACAGGTGGACACCCCTCGACCTTCATCTGCAAGGATTTCCAAGTTGGACATTTTTCTATTGTAACCTTTACCCAAACCCCAGTACTGTGACACCAAACCTTTTTCAATTTAATTTGTAACATATGTAGAATGGTAGAATGTTACGTATTCCCCTGAGACCAGGTTGGGCGGCTACAAACTCAATGCCAAAATCACAACAAAGAAAATCACTTATTTTACATTTCACACAGGGGTCAGTGGAAGAACATCCCTTTACTGTAACACAGCTGCAGAGTCACAGTGGCCTGGGAGAGTGTGTGTGTGAGTCAGTGAGAGCGGTGTGACTGCGAGGAGTGGATTAAAGCAGGATTGAGTGAGTGAGGTGAAAGAGGAGCAGAGACTGAACTGCAGCAGAGAAATCCCGCTCATAAAGAGTTAGAAGACGAGCCTGTAATTTCGCGTGGCGTATGTCTCTCTCCTACGCAGCGCTGCAATAAAGCGGCCCCTGCTTCAGCTCAAACCTGCAATCCTAGCCGTCTCTCTCCCTTCACACACTCGAGGAGAGTTTATACGATATTGTGTGAGTCACCGGCGAGTGTGGGTTCCTGCGTGTGAACATGCTAGTGCGTGTGTCATATACTCATGTACGGTATGTGCACGTGAGCGCGTCTTCTCACCTCGCTGCCCCGCGCGGTTGCCTAATCGGAGGCGGGTAGCTCATTATTAGCTGCATCGGGCCGTGCGTGTGACACGGGAGAGGGAGAAATTAGCAGCTGTCGCGGAGTGATGAGTTCATTTCCTGACAGGCCCGGTTCGCCTGAGCCCTTATGAGACGACAGCCCTGATGGAAACCTGCCGCTGCAGCTTAATTGGAGAGCCAGGAAAGGGCAAGGTTGTTGTGTGCGTGTGCATGTGCGTGTGCGCGGGCGGGCAGCGGGGGAGGACCAAAGGCATGCGGGGGGGGTGTCTATCCCACCCATCACTCTCTGGAGGCTGACGCTAGAGCAGCGAGAGGAGAGTGAAAGAGGATGGACAGGGGGGTTGGGGTCTCTCTGAGTATGATAAATATGGCAATTCTGTTTAGTTCCCCGTCTATAGAAAACATATCAGCCTGGGGATCATTTTCTTAATGTCTCTGCTATTAGTTTTTGCGCTCCCTTCGGCAGTATTAGCATTCTCACGGATACTGACACGCTCTGGTTGTGTCTCGTGCCCTGGGGGAGGCATGCAGGTACAATTCTATTAAAGGATCTGTTTGTGGTCTATTTTCTCTCCTTTGTGGCCTTGTACCTGAAATGGGATGGCAGTTGGAGGCAAATTTAATGGGATTTGCAATATTTATTATAAATCAATAACTGTTTGGATCAATGCTCCAAGGGTCCTGTTTAGAATTGAGTAAGGCTGACTTAACATGGACTTGATATATATAAAAACTTCTGAATTAAATGTTTTACTTAAGCCCATGTTCAGAGTACTTATCTAAACTCTGGATTTGACCCCATCTAAACTGTTGTATAAAACATGTAGCAGCACCAATTCAGAAGTGGTTCCTCTCTTTAAAAAATGATAGGGCCTTCCTTCTGCCTCTCTCCCTCTCCTCTATTTGAGCCTCCTGTCTCTCTCTCATTCTCCCTCCCTCCCTCTCTCTCTGTGTATCCAAGCAGTCTCTGTCTCTCTCCCTGTCTCTATCTCTGTGTATCCAAGCCTTTGATCATACTAATCCAGCAGTAGCACCCCACACCCTCCTGCCATAGACCCAATGCCACACATACCTCAACGCAACAAACATTGACAGCCTCACTCCATTCCTGAGCCACACATAGCAGGCGTTCCCCCCACAGAACCCCTGGCCCCCGACATGCAGTCAAATACGCAGTCTGACACACACACACACACACACACACAGAGCTCTGTAAACACAACAGACCCTTAGACATGGGCTCTCAACAGCTCATTAGGAGAAGCGGTGATTGAAAAACTATCCGATTAGCTCACTATGACCAAAATAACTGTCATTTCAACCTTAAACCATCAACAACTGTAAGTGCTTTTTATTTGAGTTAGTGAGAGGAGAGGGTGAGGGAGAGGAGAGGGAGAGGAGAGGGTGAGGGAGAGGAGAGGGTGAGGGAGAGGGAGAGGAGAGGGAGAGGAGAGGGTGAGTGAGTGAGAGGAGAGGGAGAGGAGAGGGAGAGTGAGAGGAGAGGGAGAGTGAGAGGAGAGGGAGAGGAGAGGGTGAGTGAGTGAGAGGAGAGGGAGAGGAGAGGGAGAGTGAGAGGAGAGGGAGAGTGAGAGGAGAGGGAGAGGAGAGGGTGAGTGAGTGAGAGGAGAGGAGAGGGAGAGGGAGAGGGAGAGGGAGAGGGAGAGGGAGAGGGAGAGGGAGAGGGAGAGGAGAGGGAGAGGGAGAGGAGAGGGTGAGGGAGAGGAGAGGGTGAGTGAGAGGAGAGGGAGAGGACAGGGTGAGGGAGAGGAGAGGGTGAGTGAGAGGAGAGGGTGAGGAGAGGGTGAGGGAGAGGAGAGGGAGATTTCTCCTTACTTCTGCTCTGGAACGAGGACCTCTTTATGGAAACGTTTTTGAAATAAAAGAGTGGCAAAAACCTTTTGGTTAATCTATTTCCATTTAGATGTACAATATTTATTAAATACTTCTCTGGAGAGAAAAATGGGATGTTTTAAGTCTATCTGCTTACATTAAGTAATTTAACATTCTCAGTTTTCTTCTTCTGCCATTCGGAGAGAAGACGCATGGATACACACTTAAAGAGGTCACGCTAGCCCTGAAACAGAATGTGA
Source organism: Esox lucius (assembly GCF_011004845.1). Classification (NCBI taxonomy): domain Eukaryota; kingdom Metazoa; phylum Chordata; class Actinopteri; order Esociformes; family Esocidae; genus Esox; species Esox lucius. The sequence continues at coordinate 6,827,141 of NC_047588.1, read as the reverse complement.
TTATTTGGTATAATGTTAGAGAGAGGTGACACTTATGCTGTTCAGAGGCTTGAGAAATTGTTCCACCAAGAAGAGGGTAATGTAAGCATGATTGTACAAAAACTAACAGTCAGGAAATAAAGGCTTCCTAAGCCTAGTACAGTACAAAATGTTTTTTTTCAAAAGAAATAAGTGTGTGCATAGGAGCTGTTTTAAAGAAAAACATTTAACATATGAAACAAATACATATTGTCAGCTGTGTTTCAGATGAAAAACAACAACAAATACATACTACATCAGGGTGGTAGTTAAGGGATTGTGATGAAGACACATTCTAGTTGTTTCCACTAGGTTAGTATCTTCCATGAGGTGAACTGGTTGCACCTAACGAACCACTCTCTACTCCTAAGTGGTCTTTCATGTCCCGTACTTTTCCATCCCGAAGTGGGCCAGGAGGTTTGGCAAAAGATGGATATGAGCAGAGAACGTAGAGGCAAACGAGGCTCCCAGGTCCACCCAGTGAGCAAAATTGCTTGAGACGTCATAACAACGTCTCTTCGAACAAAAAGATGCTCTGTGTCTTCTCAGCGTTTTGTGGTTCCTGTGTCCCACAGCCTCTTCCTGCGTGAACTCATACATGGGCTGTATATGTTCTGTTTTGTTGATACTGGATTAGATGTGATTTTACTCCTCGCTATGTCATTACTGTCTCGTTACACCCACCCTGTGTCTAAGCTTTGGGCTCTGTGCCAATGGGTGGTGTTCGTGTCATTCAAAAAGACTCATAATGCACACTAATACAGTCACTCCCAATGATCTGGTTAGAACGCGTTTCCCTAAGCCTGCTTGTTCGTTTGGCCATCAAAAATACATATATGTTATGTTAAAAAAAAGGAGTGTGCTTTATGAGATTCTGCTTTATGTGGGGGTTTGGTGTAAGACTTAGATAATTGCCAACGTTTCATCCCCGACCGTCTCGATTAAATGGCGCAGTGAGTTGAACTCGCATTTGTGAAGTGTAGCCCTTGGTGGCTCCTGGTGGCCCCTGGTGGCCCCTGCCCGGCTGTAACAAGCATGGAGGACTCTTGTGGTAAGTGTTCCCGGGGGAGGCCAGGTCTGATCCGGGCTCTCTCTGGAGTCCAGTTAATTTCTGCCATGCTGAGAGTCTCGACACTCCCCACTGCCCTCCGCTCCGCTCCTCCTCTCCTCCACCTCCTCCAATTCCACTTCTGACAACCCCTGTGGTGAAAAGTTACGTGGCCAAGCGGGAATCAGCTGGTCGGTTTCGCGCGTACAGCGCAAGCATCGATGGCGACAGAGCCCCCCTGCCCCTCCGGTTCCTCCACCCCTACCCTGTGGCTCAGCTGAGGGGGGGGGTTGAGGGGTTGAGGGGTTGAGGGGATCACGCCGGGCGGCACCACGGGAGTGATAAGAGCGAATAAGCTGTCAGCGTCGGACGGGCCTTATTGTTCATATTTAGATGGCGGAACAATGGCGGAGTGTCAGGAGCCCACAGTTCATAATCTGCTGATGCAGACCGAGTGTCAGGGTGATCCACGAGCGTCGTGGCCCTGGAGTCCTTAAGCAATCCCCCGTAGGAATGTCATGGGGGAGACTACAAACGGGGCAGCATCTGCCGGACTATAGATAGATAGGTATAGAAACAGAGGGGGGGTCGAAATAAAAGAAGCTCGGCGAGACGTTATTTAAGAAGAGAAAATAAAGAGAGTGCAGGGATGAAAGGACATTTCTCAGATGATGAAGAGAAGTTGCCCATGTCTTTTTTCCCAGAGTGTAAAATGTAAAGCTTTGATTGTGACGGTCCGGGCCGGGTGGCGAGGCGCTCCGGAGAAAGGCTGTAGCCAGGCACCTGCATGGAGAGGGACAGATAGACAGATGGGAGCGGGTGAGACGAAGGAGGCGGGGGGAGGGGGGGGGGGACTGCGAGGGGCGTCCGGCTGCGACGCTCACAGCTGCAGGTGAGGGAGAGGAGAATGGGTGTCGGATTAGAAGAGGGGGCCCTCGGGAGATCCTCGCCCCACAATGAGAGCCTGATTTAGGGCAGAGACACTGGGAGAGACAGGGAGACCACTGGAGCTCACACGGCTCATAACCTCCCCCCCTCCCCAACAAAAAAAACTCATCCCTCCTCAAAACAGTTTCGGATCTCTCCGCAAAAGTTCCAGCACCACCACGTTTAGGAGGATGATGTGGTGTAGCTCCTCGAACCAGTGCTGGATGGAGTGGATATGGGAGAGTAGATGTAGAATAGGCTGTCATGTGTTTGTTGCCGTTTCTAAATGTGTCACAGGGAAAAAGCCCCCTTCAGCCATTCTTCATTTACTGTCAAAACCATTAGACATGCAGAGGAAGCCAAAGCAAAGGAGATGGGTATCAGTAACGCATGAGCTACATTAATTAGCCTGCATCCCTTTGTGTGTGTGTGTGTGTGTGTGATTGTGAGTGTGTTTGTCAGTCAGTGTGTGTGTGTTTGTTTGTCAGCGTGTGGGAATATACAGCGCAAGGGGAGATTTTGTATGTTTGTGTTTAAACTTGTTATACATTCCCATGCCACGCAGTACAGAAACAAGTAGGAGAACGGGAGCATCATTATAGATGTTGCAACTTCTAACGATGAAGGTTGTGCTTCAGCTTTAAATATGTGCTAAATGAATGGATGAAATAACGTTCTGACATGGGTGTAAGAGAGGCCGTCCTGATTAAACCCATGAATCCTGAACGGTCTGTGTGTCCAGTGTCAGCTTCCTTGTTTTAGCCCAGTGGTCTGTTGCGTGTTGTGTGCGTGTATGGTGTAGCAGCTTTAGACATGTCATGCGATTCAAGCCTGCAGTTGATACTTATTAAACATGGGGGGGGGGGGGGGGGGGGGGGGGGGGGGGGAGGGGTGATCCACCACTTTTCCTGTCATTAATATTTATTCAATTTCTCAAAAGGAACTCTCCGGTGTTTATATAATCAAAGTCTTCCTGGCTCATAGATCTTTTCCACTGACTCTCAGGTGTCCGTCCTGCTGTTGAATGTTGTTGTGTTTCCTTACTAGGGCATGAGCAATGGATCACTTGTCTCACTAATTCTGGTTCCCAAAAGGCACCATTCAGTCTCTACAGTTCACTTCCTTTGACCAGCCCCTGTGTGTGGAATAGGGGGCCATTTGGGACACCGCCTAAATCCTTACCCAGCATGCTCCGGGCTCCCAGTTGTTACTGTTGCCCTGCGTTCCGCGACTCTGCTCAGTGTCAAGAGCACTGGATCGACGTCCAACACAAACACAATAGTCAGAGTCTCCCTGCTCACTGACAGCCATGGGAGAGGGAGAGAGAGAGAGAGGGAGAGGGAGAGGGGGAGAGGGAGAGGGAGAGGGAGAGGGAGAGGGAGAGGGAGAGGGAGAGGGGGAGAGGGAGAGAGAGAGGGAGAGAGAGAGAGGGAGAGGGAGAGAGAGAGGGAGGGAGAGGGTGGTAAGGAGAACAAGAGACAAAGATAGATTTAGAGAGAGGCAAGGGAAGGAGAGAGGTGAGGAAGAGAAAGGGAGGAGAGAGTGGGAGACAGCAAGGTAGAGAGAGAAGCCGGTCCACTGTTTCATAAAAGTCATTGACATCAGTCAGAGCCAAGCCAGTCAACCTCTCTCTGGTCCGCCCTGCTCTCCACGGCTAAGGCTCTGCCTTGCAATCATTCATGCATCCTGGTCTAAACCCCTCTACTCACACACACACACAGAAGATTTAAGTGTGAATGGTGAGGGAACATAAATACCTCAATAAATATTAGTTATGTTTAGTACAATGTTTGTGTTCCGCTGGTTGCTCCTTTCTCATGGCAACTGGTCAGCAGCTGTGATTACATGTTGCAATTTGCCTAAAAGATGTGGAAAATACAGTGTGTCCAATGTTGTCATACATTTGACAATAGGTTAGGAAGTGCAGCTCGGATTCCACCTAATTTTATGGGCAGTGTGCACATACTCTGTCTTCAGCCTTTGATGGATTCTCACAATAGTGAGCTCATGCTCAATGAGTCTGTACATAATCAAGACCTTTCCTTATTTTGGGTCAGTCACAGTGGTCAGTTATTCTGCCACACAGTTTACCGCAAAACATTATTAATTAAAATGTCCTATTTTTATGATTTTCAATACTTACAATACAAGTAGATCTCTCTTTGTTTTCTCAAAAAGACAATTTTTTTTTTGCCCATTCTTTAATTTTGTCATATTCAAGTGTATCAGAGGCCCTAAAAAATGGATTCTATTTAGTCTGTGCTGTGGTAGTTCATTTTGAGGGCTGCATTCATAGCAAACGCTGGCACACACATCGCTCCCTCCCAACCCACACAACTGCTAAACGTGACGATATGCAAAAACAAAATGTATACAGGCTATAAAATACAATGGAGCATGACTCCAGTCTCTGAAAACTGACATCTGAGACACAGAAAAGAAATACCACCCACAATGGAAACCGCCAGAAGGATCCATGTACACTTCAGGTGATGCCACACCGTCTCGGACAGCTACTGCTCGGCTAACGTAAAGTTAAAAAAAAACATGCGTATTGACACAGTTAACCGACTCCCAGTGGTGGATGATGGCAACACGTACTAACCATTACTTCAACCCTGAGAGACAGAGAGAACCTCTTGCCTCAGCCTGTGTGACTGTCAGCAGGGCCCCAGGCTTCTGTGTGGGTGTGTGTGTGTCATCCGAGCCCTGGGGAGATTCTTCCGTAAAAAAAAAGAATTGGTGACCTGAGGCAGCCTTAGAGGCCAGGCGGCAGTTCTTGGGGTCAGAGGTCAGGAGCACGGTGCATGTTTTAGGACATCTGTAGGGTTAACGACTAACTTGATGAGGAGCAAGGCTTGCATACATTTAGGTCTTGCGTCGTCCTGGCTGAAGCGATGGAGTTCGAGAGGTTTTCGGTGTGCATGTGTGGCTCAGAATCAATTAAGTAGGAAGGTCCTCGTTTTATTAGACGCGTGCAATAAAACCAATTTTATTCCATCCTTCAAAATGTGCACCGTACTCGTCAAAGGTTCTGCCACCAGGAAATAACAACCCTTGCAGAAGACAGCAAACCCTGTTTAGAAAACATGGTGGAAATGTTGGTTGGAAAGAGATCTTGCTCTGGGCACAACCTCAAGGAATGTGGAATAAGCAGACCGAATTGTCCGGCCCCTGATCCTGGTGGCGTGTCTTTGAGAAGGCTATCTCTGTTCCTGTGCAGTCTTTGGTATTGTCGCATTATTCTCAAAACAGAAAGGATTGGTTTCAGCAGGTTGCCATCAATCACAATCCACTCATCAAAGTGATGAAGCTTAGCAAATCTGACAATGCTTTGCTCAGGGCCAAATCTTTTCCAAATGCAAGGAAGTCATTGTTCCGCCGATTCCAAACTGCAGGACTCTGTACGCCTACTAGGAGGAAGTTACTCTCAATTGATTTTAGATTTTTTTTATCAAAGGGACAAGTTGAATGGAATATTTTTTTCTTTCTCAGAGCCAATGTGCCAATCTAAAAAACAAATAAGCTTCAATTTTGTATAAAACAATTTAAATGTTTTTACGAAAGAAGGGTGTACAGAGAACTACTTTATTACACAGGGCAGGTCTTTATTAACAATCGTCATTCCATGCCAACACACTTTTAATTCCGAAGTGAGAGTATATAAAAGGGCATTCTTCTGGCAGTCCTGGCATGTTTTTAAGTTTCATGTTTCAGAGTTAATTTGACCATTAAAGAAGCTATCAAGGATCCATCAAGAGAGGTGTCGTTGCAGAGATCCCTGCCTGTAGAGGGTAATGACTACAAACTGCATGGTCGAGGTGAGAGCGCCTCACACCGGTCCTGAAAGAGGACCCACACACACAAGCTGGTGTTTGTGAGGACAGCACCTGTGTATGTTGAGGGGGGGGGGGGTCATGGGTGCCTCTCAACACGTAGTTTGCACATGTAACACAAACACACCTGTCTCTTACACACACACACACACGCACAGAGTCAATTAGCATGCTGAAAGCATCTTGTAATCAAGATGAAAAACATACCTGTTAGAAATCACTCAATCCTGGCTAGATGTGTAATCATATTACACTGAACAATTAGCGTGTTGTTGCGTCTACAGGCGTTTTACACAGCTGCCGGCTGTAGAAGACGCACTCCTGTCACATGATCACCCCACTGAAAGTACCTGCTCCTTCAAAAACACCCTTTCAAAAGGGTGATGTCACCTTTTCTAAAATCTGAACCTTGTCTCAGACAGATCGTCACCAATCAGAATCACATTCAAAATTAGGTTTGGGTGTGCAGCAGGTTGTTTGTGAAGGGGGATGAACCGCTCTCTCTGTTTCAATTAGCTAGAAGTAGTTGTCACTCTATTTACTGAACCAGTAATAAATCCAATTGAAAAAAGTATCCACCACAATGAGCCAATTACTGCATCGGTGGGCAAAATGGAAAGATATGTCATGGATTGTTTTCAAAGTACACGTAAATTAAAAGGAGGTGAATGCATCCTTAAGATTGCAGTAAAAGAATAAGATAGCAATCGGTTGAACTGAACCCCTTTTTTACTTATATTTTCTGCAGTGACTGAATTTAATATTCCGGAACGTATTCGTACTTTAATGTTTTACATTCAAAGAAATGTTCCTTAATGCTGACGAAAGGCCCACAACGGATTATGAAGGTATCGCCACTTGTTCGAAAGACTTAGGACTAAATCAACACACCGATGGTATTGCTACTCTCCACAGACCAATTACTGCAACTCTCATTGGGCGTCTGTGGCAATGGAACAGCACACCCCTTCACTCGTTTAATACCAACGTAAAAAACAAGCCGCTTTCTTCTTCAAAACGCACAGATTTTCTCGATGAATATCTGCATATCTCTAGCAGGTGACAGGAGCGCGGTCTGATTGAAGAGGTCACCGGTGAGATGAAGAGCGTCTGTGGTCTGGTGGCACACCTTGGGGAAACCTCTTTTAAGTGGCCTTAAAATCTGATAAGTGTGATGGGTGAAAAAATGACAGGAGTTAGCGTGCTGATATTAGTGACGGAGCTGAGCGTCGGTATCTTTGAGGAGGGCTTGTGAGCGTCGTAATGAGACAGGGTTGCCTTCCTCTTATTAGCCTAATGAAGCCCGCATCTGCAGAGCTGTATAATCACTGCTAACCAACCGACTGGGGTTGCTGTTATTGTAGCAATGGTGTGATGTCGAAAGGGGGAGTATATCCCTCCCTCCTTACCTTGCTACTTTTTTCTTGATCTCTCTTTCTCTCACTCGCTCTCTAGCTCTGTCCAGTGTCTTTCCTCAGGTAGGCGGGGCAAGCCATGCCCACCTGAGGACCTTTGTGGCGTGTTCATTTCCTGTGTTTGAGGGCTGCAAAACCCAGTTGTCCTTTACATTTTGATTGGTTGATTGCTGTTATACAAATCAGTTGACTTGTGTTCGTTCTTGCTTGTACCATTCGTTTTGTCTTTGTTAACGTAAAGACCTAGCTTGCCATTCTTATTCTGAGAGCCTTAAACGCGAGACGGAGCTACAAGCTAGTAAGGACAGTGGAAAGTTTTTAAACAGCTGTCAAACTCACCCGTGGTAATGTAACCTGCAGGTAATTGTTTGAATTACAAGACAAAACTATTTTGTTTTAACACCTTTTGATATTTTCTATGTAATTTAATACTGTTGAATTAATACTATTTTTAATTAGGTTTGCTGGAATTAAAGCTAGGTTCAAAAATCTACATTCAGATTACAGTGAAATAAACCCTGATCTTGTAAACAGTGCTAAATATTTATCTATTGGTTAAACATTTTAATACGATTTCCTTGGCACTTATTGAAATGTAAGATTGTGTGACAGTAACTGTAATTCATTATTAATGAGAGTCTAGACAGCTAAAGAGATCACAGGTAGACCTAGACCAAATGTTTTAGTAGATGCACTCATCCTCCATCACTTCATATGCAAATAAACCAACTTCGGAAAGTATTCTGAACCCTTCACTTTGTCCAAACGTTGTTGTAATTTAGACGTTATTCATTATTGATTAAAAATATTTGTATGCCATCAATCTACAAGCAATACCCCGTAATGAGAAAAGCAAAAAAACTAACATGTATTCCAGTTTATTGAAAATGAAATACATATGTATTCTCTTCATTTATTTACAGCTCCGGAGAAAATTAACAGACCACTGCACCTTTTTCTTTCCTTTCCAAAACAGTCGAAAGGAAAGGTTATGAGTGAGGAATAGAAGGGTTAAAATTAAGAGACCACTGCAATTTCAACGCTTATATTCCTCACTCAAATTTTTTAGAAAGGAAAGAAAAAGGTGCAGTGGACTCTTGCTTTTTTCTGGAGCTGTATATGTTAAATATTACAACAATATGAGAGACAATGAAAAACTATAAACAAATCAGCTATAGCCATGATTATAAAAGTGACATTTGATAGTCCTGAATTCCCACAAAATTACAGAAATCCATACATTTCACAGTTGTCTTACCAGTTGAGTATGATAAAAACACATTATAATTTACAGCAACAACTTCAGATTAATTATGCTTAACTGTATTGCACAGGACAGAACAATTTCTTTTTAGTTTTTTTTACCTTGTCGACTTGAGGATTACAGCCAGCAACCTTTGGTTTACTGACCCAATCCTCTTCATTACCAGGCTAAACTGCCAGTTGTCTCCTCCAGAAAATTGTTCTATGTGCAATAACTCAATATCTGATATTGCATTTAATGTAATAAAAATAATAAAAAATGACGATAAGTGTTTTTACTTCTTCGGTCTCCCCTTCTTCTTTTTCTTTCCTCATCTGTTTTGTCCCCCACCTCCCATTCTTCCCCCTTCTCTGTCTGACCCACCTCACTCCTCAGCGCAATTTATTACCTCTGTATCCAGACTGAAACCTCCCACTATGGAACTATCTGTCATCGCTACATTATCAGTAAAACACACCGCCTTCCATATTGTGCTATAGGGGCTCTGGCAAATGACTATTTTTATAGGACATGATAAAGGAAATGCTGCCTTATGTTCAAATATTTTACTGTCTAGGAAAGAATTGAGTATATTGCTTGTACATGTGTGTTTGTGTGCATGTGTGTGTGCTTTTAAAAAAAAATCCTTGAAAGCCATCAGAATCTAAAAGTTAACTCAACAATATTATCTTGCTCTAATTTACAAATTAAATGTTGCCATTATTTCTTTTTTGGAATCTACAGTACTAGGCGGAGAATATAACTGTCCCTCATTGGGAGTACGACAACTTATTGCATATTACAGCAATGTGGAGACCAACTCCATGCAAAGCTCAATATCAAGACATGAACACAACGTGAAGCCCAAAAGATCAAGCCTACAGAGTAAAACAAACTGGAGTTCTTATCAATCTGTACACTTGGCCTAAACCTCCAGGCCCATGAGAATCGTGCCAGTATACAAAGTCAGATAAACAGGATCTAAGGTGCTTGAAGAAATCACAGTGCAAGTAGGTCTAGACAAAATCTGTTCACAAAGAGATTATCTGGAGAATCAACATTTTAGTGGAAATGTCGCCCTTAAAACTGAACCCTGGCATGAAACAGGTCCTGGCAAAGAAACGATTAGTTCCACGCGGGACAGTAAATGAACTGAGATGAAGAGTGTGTGTAGGATTGGAGTGTTCCTGCTTGATTGGTGTCCAATATTGATAGTGATAAATCTCCTCAAATAAAAGGAAATTAAGAAAATGTACAAGAAATTCAAGTGGACTGCATTCATCATAAAGACTTCTGAGAGAAAGTGTGACAAAAAATGCAGTAGTTGCTCTCAGACTCAATGAACAAAAGAAAGACAACATTGCATTTCTCATGTTCAATCAGCTTGTAGATCTCCCTGCCTCCTGCAGACGCAAACCTAACCATAATCAACCTCTATGGCAAAAAGACCAAATATGAACCTAAACCTAACAGCTAATTCCTAGTTTCCAGTTCACCCACACTTTTATATACTGTATATGTGACCTGTTTTTAAACATCACCTGCCATCACATGGTTATAGAGTTCTTCATAGGACGTTCTTAGACATGGTGTCCCTCAAGGCAGCTGCTTTAGACTGTTTCTTTTTAATGTTTAGCCATATTTCTTACAAGAAATTACAATGGTGATGTATGCACTTTATGTTAGCATCCAAAGACCCTGAACTCACAGCAACTCTAGACAAGAAGATACGGTGGGTATCAGAATGGACGATGAACAACAAGCAGGTCCTAAATAAAGCTAAAACTGAGAAATGTCTATTTGATTCAAAACATTCTATAAGATCCATTTCAACTGGAGTTTTACATGTGAGAACAATATGTTGAGGAAGTTCAGCTGCTTGGACTTACATTTGATGGGCATCCTGCATCGGTAAGTTGTGTTAAAAATGTTGTGTGTAGATGGAAAGTAAAAATAAATCTTTGTAAAATCAAAGATCATCTTATCTAGTTATTTAGGCTCTGTCCAACAGTATGGTTAGGTGAAGCAAAGAATGACTAGCCGCTACTCGGTAACAGACCAGTACACCTTGCCCTTAACACACAGAACTAACATAGACAACAAGAACGCTAACAATAAAATTATCCATGCCAATCTCTCTTGTCTATTGTCTAAAAATCCAAATTGTCCACACACACACACACACACATTACCTTTCCTTAGATGTATCGGTTTGTGTTTCTAGTCATTATTTATAAAAATCGGTGTTCTTCTAAAATGTCTGTATACTGTACAGTCCTTTGCCTGTAATGTATTTTTCATCAAGTGACTGACCACGTAAAGACTAGCTGTAGCAATGACATTAGATAATGGGGACCCAAATAAGAAATAACTAAAGATCAACACACCAACAACACACTGCTCAGCCATTCTACGACGAAACAGGAAAGATGGAGAGAAAGAGAAATAAAGAACAGGATACAAACACAAAGGGCACAACACATGATTGTAAATAAGCCACTAGAAGAATTCTGACTCTGAGTTCATTCCAGTGATCTGTCCCCTTCTCTCTGTCTGATAGCCCTGCATGCTCCCTTTCCTTTCTCCTCCCTCAATCCAGCCTATGTGACAAATACCCCAGCCCCAAAGTGACAGGCCCTAAGACGACTGGCAAGGAAACCGAGCATTAATTAAGTCATTGCCGGACTGTAATTTCCTTGAGAAGTGAAAAAATGCACAAGAAAAGGTTACTGAGACCTTTTCTGTGTCAAAATTACCATTCGTCATGAATATTAATGCGTCTAATGAAGACAACCTTTGCTTCATCAAGAATGTTCTGGAGCAGGTGCCATGCTGATAGACTCTCGCAGGCTGTTTTTCCCCTTCAGTCGGGGGAAACTGGCACACACACACACACACACACACACACTGTAACATACAGACACAGAGACATTCATATACACCCAGTTTTAAGCATTTCATCAGCAGCACACTCATCCCCCACGTACATTCACCCTTTTGGATGGAAGAGATTGTATTGAACAATCTCTGCTCAGTGAAGGTAGATAAGACAACAAATCAACAAAAGCTAGATTTTTAGTTCTATAATTTTGCTTTCAGCGCTGCCCAGCAGGGACAATGAAAGAAACACATGCCAGGATTGTCCATGGGTCTACTGTAGGGCCTCCTGTGTCTCCTCCACTTTTTAAAAGGGGTCTGACCAAATCCTGGGCATTTTTCACAAAGCCTCCTTCCCTGCCCTCCTCCCTTACTCCTCAATGTCTTTCTATCCCCCCCTGTCACCTACCTCTCATTAATTCAGACCTGTCACATTGAAACACACACACACACACACACACGCACACACACGCTGTCCCTGGTATCTCAACAGAGGGTGACAGCTCTACGCTGACTGACAGGCCCTGTGTCTGTGGTACAGGAGATCCTTCACTGCCAACACTTTTGTAAAGTGCCCCTCAACTGTCACTTCCAGAACACACACACAGAAAGAGAGAGAGAGAGAGAGAAAGAAAGGCTGAGAGAGTGAGGTCATCTACTGTATACAGATGTCTCAAATCGTAAATAGCTTTCTCTCACTAATGCCTTTCGTAATCCATTATTGATGGTATTGATTTAATGATAATAATAAGACTCATAATCTTGGGTTTAGTCAAACCACAGTAATGTTCTGTCAGTATGTATATTTACTTTAGGCTATCAACGAGTGGTTCAAGAAAATAATGAACCCTTATCTTGGGCCACTGATATATTCAATATAAGCGATGGCTGTATTACTACCTATTCTGTTGTCTGTCAAGAGGGTGGGCAAGAGTGGTGGTAATCGGTTGTAAATCTGTGTTGAGAAAATTGTGTTTTACAGGCAATTGCGTTTTACTTATTTTTGGTGTATTCTAATGTATACCACAGTACATTAAGGATAGTATACAACCTCACAAAACAATCTTAGGAAGATGTACCATTAGCAACATTAGTAGCTAGCCTTGCGTAGTACCTCGTTTTGTCAGTAGAAGTTATAGTTAATGTAACAAGTTAACTTCATGCATTGCCACTATAACAAAAAAGTGAGCATTGCAGCATGTTTCCAAATGTTGTGTTGAGCAACATTTGTAGCTAGTTAGAGTTAGCTATGCATTTTGGAAACAAGAATGATTACAGCTTTGTCGTAACTACTCTCTTAAAGCTAACACATTAGTTAGCTTTCTAATAAGTCTGGTTAGTGTTCATTTAAGCGAAAAGCATAAACAGTAGGGGTTAGGGTTAGTAGGTGTTGGTACAGTTTGGGGTGAATTTGTAGAAATAGTACAAATAGTCCTGTCCAGTCCAGTGTTTTGTAGCTAGCTTCACATGGGAAAATTGTAGAATGCAAAGCAGACATCCCTTTGGTTAATCTGGAACAAACCACAGGCATGCTCCTGTGTATGGTAACTTTTGTAGCTCAAAGATGGTTACTTGTCTACTCCAACATGTTACCTAAAATGTTACCTCACTTAATATCCTCCATTTTCTTAGTTTTCTAAGAACAAGTCCAGTGGTTGTATGGGATGAGTAGTTTGCTTTTCCCATTCACTAATCCTAACCCTAATCCTCAACTTTTTTCAGAAGTGATTTTAATTGTTTTTATTAATTGTTCACTTGCATAGCTCTGTGTATTTATTCATCAATGGAAACGACCATAACCAGTATTTTTCTAAAATGTATATTCTACAAAATCATGGGCACATTCTTGTAAAACTTCCTTGATTTGGTGTGTTCTCCCCATGTCTATCTGACCAGTGAAACCATACCAGTGAGGGTCACCCTGATCATAGTTGTAGGAATTCATATGGTAAAATTATTTCATTGGGAAAAAGTAGCCAATTGGTAAATGTCTCAACATGCGTTTGATTGAGTTGAGTCTTTGGTTTGTCCATTGCTTTGGTATAGGATTAGTTGGCATCATGCTATCAGCTGGCCAGCCTGATCTACAGATGTGCAGTACTGCCAATGTGCCAGTGTGCTGTTGGCAAAGGATGGTGCTGTGTTGCCACTGGCCATTATTATGACAGTATGTGGCGTTGGCACTCAGCCACTGTGGAGTGAAGACGACCCTGAGGGGGCATCACTAACTGACATGCCTTCATTAGTAGTCTGGTTTGGATCACTGAATACAGCAGGTTGGAATGACTCTGCATGGGTTGGCTTGGAACGGAGGCTAGTGGCCCTATTCACACTCGGGTTAAGTTAAAGGAGCAATTCCATTTTAAAGGGAGTAGGAGAAAGATATTGTTGGAAATGGAATACTTCACAATAGTTTTATATTGTCGCTGAATTCATGCTCAGTGTTTTCTGTGTTAACCCAATGTTTTCTTGTTAACTTTAGGCCAGGTGTTCTGTGTAGAGCTCCCCCTTATGTCCAGTTTGTTTAATGCTAATTTGGCAAGATCTTTCCTCTATCTATCTCTCTGGTAACCACACATATAAAAAGTGATAATTTGCTTCCTTGGTTATAGTTACAGTATATAGTTAGGTCCAGAAATAATTGGACGCTGACACAGATATTGTTATTTTGGCTGTTACCAAAATATATTCAAGTTAATTAAATAATGAATATGGGCTTAAAGAGCAGTCTCTCAGCTTTAATTTGAGGGTATCCTCATCAAAATGGTAGGAAGGGTTTAGGAATTACAGCTCTTTAACATGTAGCCCCCTCTTTTTCAAGGGATCAAAAGTATTTGGACAATTGACTCAAAAGCTGTTTCATGGACAGGAGTGGGCTATTCCTTCATTATTTCTTAATCAATGAAGCAGGTAAATGAAGCAGGTAAAAGGAGTTGGTTCCAGGTGTGGCATTCACATTTGGAAGCTGTTGCTGTGAACCCACAACATGCGGTTAAAGGAGCTCTCAATGCAAGTGAAACAGGCTTAAAAAAAACATCCATCAGAGAGATAACAGTAGCATTAGGAGTGGCCAAATCAACAGTTTGAAAAAAATAACACACTGGTGAGCTCTGCAACACAAAAGGGCCTGGACGTCCATGGAAGACAACAGTGGTGGATGATCGTAGGATCCTTTCCATGGTAAAGAAAAACCCCTTCACAACATCAAGTGAAGAACACTCTCCAGGATGTAGGCATATCATTATCCAAGTCTACCATGAAGAGAAGACTTCACTAGAGCAAATACAGAGGGTTCACCACAAGGTTCAAACCATTCATTAGCCTCAAGAATTGAAAGGCCAGATTTTGCTAAAAAAACTTCTAAAATAGCCAGCCCAGTTCTGGAACAGCATTCTGAAGCATACCATATCATCTATAAAACACGGTGAAAGCAGTGTGATGGCATGGGCATGCATGGTTTCCAATGGCACTGGGTCATTAGGGTTTATTGATGATGTGACAGAAGCAGCCAGATGAATTCTGAAGTGTAAAGGGATATATTGTCTGCTCAGATTCAGCCAAACATCATCCATGAACTAACAATAACTATAACTTCAAAGAATCACCAAAGAGGAAACCCAGAGTTTGGTGACGTCCATGCGCTCCAGACTTCAAGCAGTAATTGCCTGCAAAGGATTCTTGACAAAGTATTAAAAATAAACATTTTACTTGTGATTGTGCTAATTTGTCCAATTATGTTTAAGCCCCTGAAATAAGGTGACTGTGTATGAAAATGGTTGCATTTTCCTAAACATTCCATACAATATTTTTGTTCAACCCCTTGAATTAAAGCTGAGAGACTGCACTTCAATTGCATCCCAATTGTTTCATTTCAAATTCATTGTGGTAGCATACAGAGCCAAAATTATGAAACTTGTGTCAGTGTCCAAATATTTCCGTACCAAACTGTACCTAGTCTATAGGGGAAGAACAGGCTATAACAATAGGAATTCCAAACCATACATTGTTTAACAGTATCTAGATTGCCATGCTAATTACCTTTATCTAGTAAGCTACCTATCTCTCTGTCTGATGACACTAACCTATAATTCATAAAAAGCATTAATTTACTTTATCATAATTATTCTACAGGCAGGAAAGGCTATAACAAAAGTTATTCTAGAAAAGAAAATGGCACAAAGTTAGTTAGATCGCCATGTACTGTTGCTGTTATCAAGTAACCTAGGTTACTAGGTAACAATCTAGTAATCTAGGTTATCTAAAGTCGTAAACATGTTTGTTTCTGCTATTAGCCTACTCTGGATGCTAGAAATACAATATCTACTTTAAGGTCAGTTGGATTTAAGTAAAACCAAATCGATTTAAACAGAAACTGGACATATTGCATTCAACAGTTTAAATGTAAAAAGGCTGTTTAACAATTTTCTCTAAACTGGTGTTTAGTTTGTATGAGGGGCCGTATAAGACATTATTCATTCTGGTACTCACACATACATACATTCTCTTTTCACATACATATATTTTCACTCTCACATACATACATTCTCCTTTCCCATACATATATTTTCACTCTCACATACATACATTCTCCTTTCACATGCATATATTTTCACTCTCACACATACATACATTCTCCTTTCACACGCATATATTTTCACTCTCACACATACATACATTCTCCTTTCACATGCATATATTTTCACTCTCTCACATACATACATTCTCCTTTCACATGCATATATTTTCACTCTCTCACATACATACATTCTCCTTTCACATGCATATATTTTCACTCTCACACATACATACATTCTCCTTTCACATGCATATACTTTCACTCTCACACATACATACATTTTACATTCACATACATACATTGTCACCCTCACATACGTACATTCTCCTTTCACATACATATATTTTTACTCTCTCACATACATACATTCTCCTTTCACATGCATATATTTTCACTCTCACACATACATACATTCTCCTTTCACATGCATATACTTTCACTCTCACACATACATACATTTTACATTCACATACATACATTGTCACCCTCACATATGTACATTCTCCTTTCACATACATATATTTTCACTCTAACATACATACAATCTTTTCTCTCATAAGAATATATTTTTAAGTCACACATTCATACATTTTACTCTTATATTTCTATATTTTAACTCACACACAAATATATTTTTCTCTCATATTTCTATATTTAACATACATATTCATAAATGTTTGATCTCATGCACATGCAGTCACAATTTTAAATAATATATGTATATAAGCAGAAAATGTATGCATGTGTAAAGAAAATATATGTATGTGAGAGAAGAATGTATGTGTGATAGAGACAAAGTATAGTGGAAACGGAAGGAGTATAGTTGAAACGGATGGCAGAACATTTCTCGCGCTGTGATTGGCTGTCAACCTCACTCTGTGATTGGCTGAGAAACTCGAGCAGGGACATGTTCAGGTCGCGATCAGCATGGACGGAGATGAGACGAACGCTTTGCAGCGAGCCATCGGAGTTTTAAGAAGTATTTTAACATGCTCTGATACTATTTCTTCCATTGAGCAACAAAGGACCTGGTCATCTGCACCTAACGTTGTTCACAGCACGGCAGAAAGTGAAATGAGACGACTTTTCAGACCAGGGGGCAACTCACCCCATATGGAAAATAAATATATTTTTGCAATTATAGAAAATACATTACAAAATGTATTTTGAAGCCTGTATTAAAATGCATTTTTCAGGTCCTGTGAAAGTAAAAAGATGAAATGTAATTACCGACGTATTGATTATATCACATTTAAGTTTGAAACACATTTTATAGATGTGTACATTACCGAAACACATTTAATCTTAGTCAAAAATAGTCTAACGTACTGAGGTAAACTTGGTAATACCACTACTTGCCTCACTGATCAACCTACTCTTGATTGGAGTAGAGGTTAGCCTGCCTCACTGTGGAACATAAGGTTGCAGGTTCAAAATGCCACCTTATGATATATTTAAACATGCTTTTTAAAATGCATTAAATACATTTTTACAAATATATTTACGCGGCCAATTTCAAATAATTTTGACATATATTTACCAAATGTATTCAGGAATATATTTTCCAAATGTATTCAAAAATATATTTAAAATACATTTATTTTCTGTATGGGACAAGTCAGTGCTACAGGCCGAGCAGCTCACGCTACACAAGACCAAACCGGAGAATCACGGCAGTCTTTGCGATATCAAACGCAGCACCACTTTGACAATTGGGTCTCTCGTCCGAGGAAAAGGTAAGAATAAATAAGCTATATTTTTGTGGTGCTGATTTGTATAACTGATTGGATTGTATATTGGTAAGTGACCGTGCTTTTTCCCCACCTGTCTAGCCTTAACCACTTCAAAATGTAAACTTCAGCCGAGGTAAAACAATTCATGACTTCCTACCATTGACTATTTGATATAGTCTTTTCTGTAAATTCCAGAACTGACAAAGACAACATCAGTCTCCGGTTGTCAAAGTCATTTTATCTTTCTATCATTTGACCATAACAGATAGCTTTAAAGGAAAATAATTGGCCATTAACAAAACACAAAAAGAAAGTTGGCCTTTGTTACTCACTTTTCCTGCTGAATCTGCATAAGTCAAGACCATACATTAGAATGAATAATGCATATGTATCTTTAACCACGCCACAGGAGGTGGAATTAGACGGCGCTCCGTAAATAAGCTTCAAACCCCTGCTGTATGTGCTGGGTACCACCTTGCGATGAAGACCACCTTTTTCTTTAATCACAAACTTACCCTCACTGGTGGGCCCTTTGTTGGTGATGGCAACGGAGCGCGTTGGAACGGCAGGCTGGATGGGCAACGTACGCATAACCATTTACCTAATTAACATGAGGTGCACACTGGGAGTCAAATGAAAGCCACCACAGGGGAGTCACAGCACATGCAAAGAACAAAGCCTGGCTCCCTTCTGACGCCAGGAGGAATTAAGAATATAGATTTATTTGAAACAAAGAAGATAAAGCTGAACTGATAGCAAGGAAACAACTGCGGGCTATTGGTGAACACAGGATTGAGGGACATCTCCATATTTCTCTATCTATCTATACATCTCTGTCTGCCTCAATCTTTCTTCTTCCATTCTTTGTTTCTTCCGTTCTTTTTCTACTTTCTACTTTCTGTCTCTATCTGCCCTTCTCTGACTTCATCTCACCTTCTTTCTTTCTAACTCACGTTCTTTGAAAATGGGACCTAGGCTTAAATATGAGGATTACGATATGAATTACAATTGTATTCTTAAGTATTGTGAGCCAAGCGCTGGATAGTGGAGGCACACATCTACTTACCTGCGTACCTCCCGGTATCTGATGGGATTGTAAACACAGTGTGTTTTATCACTATCAGCAGGTGAACACTTGTAAAGTCTTACTGGATCCGCTGAGAGACAGTGTCATTGAAGGAGATTAATTACACAAGGTGAGTGTTGCATCAGAGGCCAATTATCACCTGAGGAGAGGTGGGCTGCCTGTTACCAATTTCCACATGCTTGGAATCATCCACCCGTGAGTTCTTCGGCTTACAGTGCGTGATGATGAGATATAGAAGAGTGTTGCTACCCAAACAGGTGGAGGCAGCACATCGGGAAATGCAGTAATAAACTCAATCCATCACCACTGGCACAGAGGAATGAAAGCTCCAGTCCGGTTAGGGACTGACACTGACCCACAATCTTACAGGACTTTCAACCAAACTGGCATCCGATGGGTGGGGTGGAGAGAGATAGAGAGAGGTAGACAAAGCAAAGGCAAAAAGAAAAAAAGGGAAAAGGTGAGGTTAGAGGAAAGAAGGAAAGAGGACAGAGAAAGAAAGGTGGGAGATAAACGAATGAGAGGGCAATATGAGGCCAAAGAGAAACTGAGCCAGGGGTTGGAGGGCAGTTCATGTAATGTTGATTCCTCTGAACCCAGAATCCCCTCTGATATGACTACTGACCCCCTGACTTGAATGATCCCTGTTGTCGTGGCAACTGGCGAAAACAACTGTGGCGCTGCTGTTTTCTCTCTTCCTGGGGGGGGGGGGTTCTGAGGCATGAAAACGAAACGTCGCCTTGGGCTCCAACGGAACCGTATTGGCAAGCAATCAATAGAGTTTCCCCTCGCATCGCGTCGGTCCAACAGGCCGTGAAATATCAATCCCAACATTTCAGCGTAATCCCTTTCTCTATGCTGATAGAGGGAGAGAGAGAGAGAACCCTGTGTGGAATAAAAGGAGCCCAGTCTTTTTGAACTCCTCCTTTTAAACCAATCTTTGTTTATTGCAGCCTGAGCTGAACGCTGAGCATGTTCTGGAATAGAGTTTTATGTTCGTTTTTCTCTAAATTCAGTCTCTCATTACACAGCTATGCCGGTGGCATTGAAGGGAAGACCGGAGCAATGCAGCTCTGGTTCAGCTCAGCGGCCCCTGAGAGCCACGGGGGTCCCCCACTTTGATGGAGGCCTCGGCATCATTAAAGCAGAGTAGAGCAACGGGGTCAGAGACTGACTGCTGCAGATTGGTACCCTCACAGAGAGATGGACAGACAGATAGGCAGAATGAGAGAGAGTGAGAAACAGTGCTTTCGATCAAATGCTGTGTCAACTTCTCTGTTTTGTAACACTACAGTATCTTGATAAAGGCGCAAGCCAGAGAAGACTGGGTTAAAATAAAGACTACGAGAAAAACAGAGAGGAAATATATGGCTGTGGATTACCAGAAAGCTGGAATTAATCATAAAACCCATTGCAGTTTGCTTGGAAAGTTCACTGTTCATGAAAAAAATGTATGCGAGATAGCGCTTCATTTATGGGCACCATAAAAATTATACTGTTGTACTTAAGATTTTTAATAAAGTGACTGAGCACATTTAGAGAGATTGGCATATGTTAATACCAGTGGGACGAGCTGGCTGTCCAAACAGCGCTGTGAAAGACCACCCCAGATCTAAACTAGTTCTAGTTCTCAAAGGTCAAATCATATTTTTATAATTGCAGCCCGATGGCTAACTCTAAATCTGTCCTGGAAGAACGATGAGAGGTGTAGACGATAAAGTTTATAATACAGTTATAAACACTAATATAGGTAGACAGTGTCACTTTTACATGCAATGGAAATAGTTACATTTATGTCTTTGTGTGGGTGTGTATGTGTGTGTGTAGATATGTGTGCATGTCTATTTTCTGCATGTGCGTGTTTATATGTGCAGCGTGTGTGTGTGTGTGTGTGTGTGTGTTTATATGTGCAGCGTATTTGTGTTAATATGTGCAGCATGTGTGTGTGTGACTGTGGGTGCGTGTGAGTGGGAGGGGTGTGTCCATAGTGTTTTCTGATGGGTTCTTTTTGCATCTTGACCGTGTTGAGAAACTCCATCTCTGACATGGTGAAGCCTCACACAATGTCAGAGATGATCACAAACACCCAGAGCCTTTATCTCATCCCTGTATGTCCCTTTTCCCATCTCAGTCTCTCTCTCCTCATCCCAACTCACTCACTTTCTCCTTCCCTCTCTCACTCACTCACTTTCTCCTTCCCTCTCTCACTCCCTCAGTCACCCACACTTACTCCCTCCCCTCAAGCCACACAAAGACACAACCCTCACCTCCCAGAGTGTCAGTGTCTGGGGCTGAGAGTGTATATTTGTCTGGCCTGTCTCTGTGTAAATAACCAATGTAGGGAACTATCCTTCCACATGGCACCATTTTATAGGGACCTCTCCTGTTTGTAAGGATTTGTTATAATGATACTGTTTTAAGAGAGTGGTCCAGAACTAATACAGTCTAAATCATCGTAAATGTCATTTGGATTCTCTTTAAATTCATTAAATGACAAAGAGGCAGGGGGCTTCCTCTTCATCTTTAACGAACGGTCTAGAGGATCTCTGGAAGAGCACGTAATTCTGTTATTTGTAAACGGAGACAAATTAATTCAATTAATCTGCCATGAGAAAGAATGTTATTTACAGTTCATGAGATTACCTGGACTTAATTTTGTGGGGTTTTAAATAATTGACAAACAGCGTGTGCCTGTTTTACTAAGCCTGGCATTCTGCGCACAGTTGGCGTCAGTTAGTCATAATGATGTTTTCCTCTGGCTCACTCTTCATCCGTCAACACCATGACTACACGTCGATCAAAATACAAACCCTTTCAATCTAGCCTTCTGGATGACGTCGGGGTCTCGTCAACATCTGTTGATATCTTCTTTGTGCATAATACGCTGAGAAAAAAGTAATTAAAAAACATGTCCACAACATTTCATGAAAGAAATGCTTTGTTTGGTATAAAAAATGTAAAAAACAAACAACTAAACTGAAGAACAATGCTCGCCTTAAGACGGAAGAAGTCTATTCCATCTATTCAAGCTGTCATTTGTTTCTTGCCCTTGTGAATTAGTTACGGTGAAGCGAGAAAAGAAAACAGGACGGAGCGCCAGTAAGGAAGGAAAGAAAATGGAGGATTATATGACAAAGAGCAGCGCTTGACGGTAACTGGTTGAGATGAACGCCTTAGGGCTACAGCACTGGCTCTGATTTGGATACGACGCCCCCAGCTAAACGCTGAAGGCCGCTTCGCCTAGAGGAACCCGCATTCACCCACAGGCAGCCCAAGATTGTTTTCTTTCTTACAAGTGCTGATCCTCCCCTCCCTCCGTTAGTCCCAATAGACACCTGTCATAGCCAATGTGAAAACTCCAGTGAAAGAAAAAGACAACGCAAAGAACAAACAAAGGAAACATCTTCTTTAAGACGCCGGTCTGCATATTGATCTTTGATGGATAGGCTCTCCTAGGCCTGTGTTTTTGTACCATGCGCTCGACGCAACCACGCTGGCCCAGCTTTCCCAATGTAGTTTGTGTCATAGGAGACAGATAATGTAAAGAGAATGATATAATCCTGGATTCCTTGCACTTTCCTTTCTTTTTCCTTTAATCTCTCCTTATTTCTCTGTCTCTCCTCTTTTCAGGCCACGACCAACAGATGTTGCCAACAAACTTTCTCAGAAGTGAAATATAGCATGGGTTCCCAAAAGATATTAATGGTACGCACGTAAAAGTCATGGTGAAAATGTATTCATGCCATTTCAAATGAACTGTTTATTCAGGTGAAGTGAAACTGCTGGTTTTGACGTGACTGGATGTCGGCCCCTTACGTTTGCCCTGGAGGTGATGTGGGCAGCCAGTGGGGGGCAGCGGTCAGCACGGAGAGGAGTGCCTGTTACATGTCAACAGGTTCACAGGAAACATTTCATCCTTTGTTTCACCTGTTCTGTTTTTCTCCATTTTAATTCCTTTTGTGCGTTTGTTTGTGTGTTTGTTTGTTTGTCGACCTTGCCTTGTCGGATGACCTTCCCTGCATCCAGGGCCTACAAAAAAATAAATAAAACCCTGACGTTTCTGTTGGTCCTTGAGGGGGGGTGGGCTGAAGCAATTGCCCTCAGATACATTTACTCAGAAATAAGTGTGCTTTGAATGCCCGTGCCTGTCTTGGTACTCGGCCACCATTGCCAAAGAAGTGTCAGCCGTGTCGTGACAACTTCAGCGACTGCGGTGTGAGCTGTGACCCCCGGCCGGAGAAGGGGGGGGCTTTGTCCCCCCAACCACCCTGGATTCTGACAGATGTCATCCACCTCCTCCATGGGTGCCTTCTGTTTCCTGCTCACCTTTCTCCATCCTGCAGCGTTAGGTCTCCTGTCACACAAACACGCGCACACACACGTTTGAGTCTTGCCCACGTGCGCCAATCACGCGCCATTCGCAAACTTAGGGACGGGACAAAAAAAAACACAAAAAACAATAATGATTAATTAATTACGCTTGGTTACGATGACGAGGAAGTCCTTGCTGGAGGGAGGGAGAGCGCATACACACTGCAGTGCCAGTTCATTTGTTTGCTGTAATAGAGTCCATATTTGCCTCTCTTCTGTCTGGTGTTCTGTGTGAATCACTCTAGAGGCTGTTGGGAGCACGGCTTGAGCACCAAACTGGCTAATATCTGGTATTCTAAACCTCTGGCAAAGATGATTCGGGGGTTTCTTACTAAAGGAGATTAACATGGTAACTTAATATAGGAGAATTTCTGCTATCTCAGCATAATCTTGCATACCAAATGTTTTTCCCCCCAATTTTTCTGAGCATCATTAGCCCTGTTTACATCCAGGACTAACATGTGTCCCTTGTCCGGATATTGCTCTGAGCGTGTCCTAATCTTGTCCGTTTACACTTGGAAGATTCTGAGCGGTGTATCTTTAAACCGTCCATGTTTGCATAACAGTCAAAGTGACAAGATCAGGACAAAAGTTGAATATTAGCGGCAGGTTTAAACGGGGCTCCAGACCCAACACGCTGACAGGTTTGAAGTACTCCAGCAGAATGAGCTTGTGTCTTGTTACACTGCGTTGCCCCGTTGCCTGTGTAGTTGCAGGGCCTTGCAGATGAATAACAAGCAGAAGAAACCACAGTACCTAATGAAATTAGATCTCCAGAAGCATTTTGCTTGACAGCCCCGTAGGGGGATTGTGGATCACCGAACCAAACACACTACTGGATGGAATATGCATTCTAAATCTGATCACAGGCAGAGATAATGTTCACTTCTCGCTTCAGAACCATACACTCCTGTGAAAACAGAAGGATTCTGTGAGTTACCCATCAATCAAAGTGGCAGCATGGTAGAGTGATGGATATTGTAATTTCTGCGCGATATACAGGTGCAGGGGGTGGGAGGATGACGATTAATGGATGTGGCTGTTTCCGCCAAACAAAAAGCACATCTTTGTCCACAGCTTGGTTGGCGGTATGGAATAGGATGGGATAGGCAGGAGTAGCAGATGAAGAGGGTGGAGGCCAGGCAAAAGAACAAAAGCAATGGAAGAAGACGATGAGGAAGATTAAGAGCAGAACGCTACGAAGACGAAGAAGCGAATGCTGTTTTCTTTGATACCTTGCATTAAAAGTTACATAATACTTATGTATCTGTACGCATGTGCTGAGGTAATGTTGGTGTTGGTAATGCAGCAATATCTTGGCTCTTCTGGAAGCTCTGACAAGCAGTCCTTTCTTGACAAAAACTGTTTAAGTCCTTTAGGCTTTGTCGAAGTAAAAAGAATGGTGTTGTTTATAAGGAGGGCAGTGCAAACGGAGTTATTGCACACTCCCACATAACAGAGTAGCCGTTTCCCAACAAAAACATGTTAGAACGTGCCAGTATTGTTTAATAGGATCTCACTATCTTATGCTTGACTCTGCCCACCTTTCATAGGTTCTGTCCACCTTTCTTAGATTCTGCCCATCTTTCTTAGGTTCTGCCCACTTGGATTCACTAGCATTATATTATAAAGAAACCTTGTTGATTATCTTGGTGTAGTCATAAAAATCTTCCATTCAACTGCTTAAAGACTACAGTACACTGCTAACAAAATAAGGGAACACGTTATCATCACAGTATGACACCAGGTCAATTAAACTTCAGGGACATCAATCTGTCTAGTTAGGAAGGATATGTGATTGTGAAACAATGTTACCTGTTTTGGTCTAAATGAAAGTGACAACAGGTGCATTGGACAAAAAGGGAATGGTAGCCACAGACAGTTGCTCTCTCTTTATCCTTCCTGACTGATTCTTCTCTGGTTTTGCATTTTGCTAGTGTCCTTGTAACTACTGGTAGCATGAGGCAGTACCTGCACCCCATTCAGGTTGCACATGTAGTCCAGCTCCTCCAGGATGGCACATCAATATGTAGCATCGCAAGAAGGTTTGCTGTATCTCCCAGTACAGTCTCAGAAGCAGGGAGGAGATACCAGGAGACGGGCCGTGACATGAGGAGAGCTGGACAGGGCCATAGAACTGTATCAAGCCAGCAGCAGGACTGGAATCTGCTCTTTGGTGCAAGGAGGAACAGGCTCCGCCAGAGCACTACAAAATTATCTCCAGCGGGCTACTTGTGTGCATGATCTAACCAAACTGTCAGAAACAGACTCCATGAGGGCGGCATGAGGGCCACAACGTCCTCTAGTGGGACCTATGCTCACCGGCCAGCACAGTGCAGCTTAATTAGCATTCACCAGAGAACACCAGAATTGGCACGTCCACCATTGGCGCCCTGTTCTCTTCACAGATGAGAGCAGGTTCACACTGAACACATAACAGACGTGAAAGAGTCTGGAGACGCTGTGGTGAACGTTATGCTGCCTGCAATATCATCCAGCATGACCGGTTTGGCAGTGGGTCAGTGATGGTCTGCATATCATTGGAGGGTTGCAAGGACCACCCTGTGCTAGCCAACGGTACCCAACGGTGACTGCTGTTAGGTACCAGGACGAAATCATGAGACCCATCGTCAGACCTTACGCTGGTGCAGTGGGCCCTGGGTTCCTTCTGGTGCAGGACAATGCCCGGCCTCATCTGGCCAGAGTGTGTAGGCACTTCCTGGATGACGAAGGCATTGATGCCATTGACTGGCCCTCACGTTCCCCAGACCTGAATCCAATTGTGAACCTCTGGGATGTCATCTATCTTGCATCCAACATTGTCAAGTAGCGCCTCAGACTGTCCAGGAGCTCACTGAAGCCCTGATCCAGCTTTGGGAAGAGATCCCCCAGGACACCATCCGCCATCTCATCAGGAGCATGCCCAGACATTGTCAGGAGTGCATACAAGCACATGGGGGCCATACACACTACTGAGTCACATGTTGATGAAATTCACAAGTTGGAACCGCCTGTGATTTCAATTGTTTACTTTGATTCTCTGTGTGAGTTTGAATCCAGCCCTCAATCAGTTGGTGATTTTGGTTTCCATTGACTGTTGTTAAGTTATTTTGTTCTCAATGAATTACACAATGTACAGTAAAGATTTTGATCTTCAATATATTTTGTTCATTGAGACCTAATATGTGATTTAAGTGTTCCCTTAATTTTTTTAAGTAGTGTCATTTTATTCATGTGGAGAGCTATAAATGCATGTGAAAATTTAACGATGATGAACGGTGTCTGTATTCACTGGAGTATTTCAGTTCATATGGGCTGAAGACTTTTATGACTGACTGTATTCATTGGAATATTTCAGTTCATATGGACCGAAGACTTTTATAACTGACTGTATTCACTGGAGTATTTCAGTTCATATGGGCTAAAGACTTTTATAACTGATTGTATTCACTGGAGTATTTCAGTTCATATGGGCCAAAGACTTTAATAACTGACTGTATTCATTGGAGTATTTCAGTTCATATGGGCCGAAGACTTTAATAACTGACTGTATTCACTGGAGTATTTCAG
Organism: Esox lucius; assembly: GCF_011004845.1. NCBI lineage: Eukaryota > Metazoa > Chordata > Actinopteri > Esociformes > Esocidae > Esox > Esox lucius. The sequence goes on along the minus strand of NC_047588.1, from coordinate 6,800,440 downwards.
TTCACATGGACCGAAGACTTTTATAACTGACTGTATTCATTGGAGTATTTCAGTTCATATGGGCCAAAGATTTTAATAACTGACTGTATTCATTGGAGTATTTCAGTTCATATGTGACAAAGACTTTAATAACTGACTGTATTCATTGGAGTAGTTCAGTTCATATGGGCCGAAGACTTTAATAACTGACTGTATTCATTGGAGTAGTTCAGTTCATATGGGCCGAAGACTTCTTTAACTGACTGTATTCATTGGAGTAGTTCAGTTCATATGGGCCAAAGACTTTAATAACTGACTGTATTCATTGGAGTAGTTCAGTTCATATGGGCCAAAGACTTTAATAACTGACTGTATTCTCTGGAGTAGTTCAGTTCATATGGGCCAAAGACTTTAATAACTGACTGTATTCATTGGAGTAGTTCAGTTCATATGGGCCGAAGACTTTTATAACTGACTGTATTCACTGGAGTATTTCAGTTCATATGGGACAAAGACTTTAATAACTGACTGTATTCATTGGAGTAGTTCAGTTCATATGGGCCGAAGACTTTAATAACTGACTGTATTCATTGGAGTAGTTCAGTTCATATGGGCCGAAGACTTCTTTAACTGACTGTATTCATTGGAGTAGTTCAGTTCATATGGGCCAAAGACTTTAATAACTGACTGTATTCATTGGAGTAGTTCAGTTCATATGGGCCAAAGACTTTGATAACTGACTGTATTCATTGGAGTATTTCAGTTCATATGGGCCAAAGACTTTAATAACTGACTGTATTCATTGGAGTAGTTCAGTTCATATGAGCCAAAGACTTTAATAACTGACTGTATTCACTGGAGTATTTCAGTTCATATGGGACAAAGACTTTAATAACTGACTGTATTCATTGGAGTATTTCAGTTCATATGGGCCAAAGACTTTAATAACTGACTGTATTCACTGGAGTATTTCAGTTCATATGGGCCAAAGACTTTAATAACTGACCCAAAATAGTTCACAAGTTTTCACTTCCAAAGGGAGGCTTACGAATCTGAATGTGCAGAACCTTGGAGAGCAGGTGGCCAGTGAATGTGTAAACTAGCCAGAGTCTACTGGAGAATGTCAGCACGTTGTAGCATATTTTGGTTAGAAAACACCTATTCGGTTTAGTGAACCTGAGCAACAAAACAGCCCATTACTATCTAATGCGTCGGGATGACCGGTTTCCTTTGACTGAAAGTCAGAAAACAATGAAATGCAAGCTTCTCAGACAAATGCACGGAGAGAGAAGCATTTTGTTAATGAAAACTGAGACATAAAGTCTCTTTCACAAAAGAAAAAATAACAATTTTACCTTCTCTTATTTCGGCTGGCCTTCTTGAACAGACAGAACAACTATAAGGCGAAAAACTGGTTCCATTGCATTTCTTTCTATGAGCAAAACAACTTATAATATGCTTTCCATCCCACCTTTTCACAGTTGACACTGAACATATAGTTATCATATGGGGGTAGAAGATTATTTTCTCATAACAGCAAACACTTTAGCGTGATATCGCTCTTCCTCTCTGTCCGGGTCCTTATCTCACTTTATCTCAGTCTGGCCATCCCTCTTTCCCCGTCCGGCGCGTCGGCCCGGTCATCTGTCATACCATGTTTATTGTCCCTTTTGCTTTTGTGTCCTGATGACCACTGTCACCGGGAGGTTCCCATTACCGATGCGCCCTGATGAACGACATCTCCCGGACGCCTCGCCGCCGACACCGCCGTGTCCTTGGTTTCGACGGCGTTCGCCGGGTAAAGGATGGGGACAGGTCGGGCTGGTAGTTGAGCTAACTGAGGGCCTGTCCGTCATTCGCCGCCCGGGGTGGGACGGACCGGCTGTCTCCGTCTCTACGTCTGCGGCGGAGAGGGATGACGACTGATGAACTTGGGATGCTGTCGTCCGGCTTGGCATGCTTGATAATGTCATCCATCCGCTGCGCGAACGCTGCCCTTGGCCTCACCCTGCGAGCGGGCTAGACATCCCGGACTGGTGTGGTTTCACTGTATGTTTAATGTGGCTCGTGTTCCCTACTTTGCATATTTACAACCAACATCAGACGCATTTGGATACATTTGTTTGTTTTCTCTATCACTGCCGATATGGATTCTGTTGGTGTGTGATATCGACATGCAAACTGAGCCTGTATTTGGCACATAGGCAGCTGGTTATGTTTTATTCACACTTCAGATGAATTTGGACGAGTAAAGACATTGATTTGTTAGATGTATGATAACAGGCGGGAGGAATCGATGCATTCATTCATAGTTTACCATCGAAACAATACTACTGGTACAAAATGAAACAGTTTAACCAGTCAGGCCTACCTTTCCTTTTGTTTCAGTATCTCTCACCCTCTCTGTCTCCCTCTCTCTCCATCTCTCGCTCTCCCTCTATGTGAATGTATTCACTGGGCGCTGATGAATTCTTAAGCAGATCACCCTGATAATTGTATTTCATAACTGTCAGCTGTGTGAAGGCTGTCCGTGGAGGGGGGGTTGGCTATTTGTGTCGCTGTGTCTTCCTGTTACGTCCCCCCCCCACACCAGCCCCTCCACCACCCCCGCCAAAGCCCAATCACCAGGGATGTTCTCACTGTCTTCGGCCTCGAATTACTCAATCAGGAGGACACATTTATGGATGACACCTTTATTACAATTAATCAGGGGAACTTGATTAAGAAAGTTATTCCTCCTCCTCAGTGAGATGATGTGGCGCGGCTGCATATTCTAATTTACATGTACAGTATGTCTTGCTGAGTCCTCACGGCCCTGACAGACAGACTTTAGTTAGAGCATCTGACCAATACCCCAAAGTTTGCTAGATCGGATCACCGAGCCGTCGCAGCCAGTTGTTTCGTCCTTGAACAAGACAGTGAACACTAATCACTCCCAGGTGGTTGCAGTAAATGTGTTCTCTGTGAAGAAATACACAAAAAAAAGCAATGTGAACCAAGTCATACATTTAAAGAAAGAAAACTGAAATATTAAGTCATTATCAAAGGAGCTGTTGGAGCTTTGAGTGCTCTTATTTCCTCTGCAAGGCAAATGGTAACAGGAAGAACGTGCTCCTCTTTTCACCTTCAATCAACATGTTGGGTGTACGGTGACTCATTAGTTCACAGGAAGTTGGGGACAGATTCACGGCATTGGAAATAATATTGTAAATAATGTCATTAATCAAAGCTAGTTGTGTTGGGTTTAAATGAATCCCATCTGACGTGACTAAGCGCGGACCTGAGCCATGCAAGAGCCAGCCTCTGACGGCAGCTGTTCTTAAACCTCTCTATAAGCTGCAGACATTTCCCTATTCAAATGGAGCCCGGAACTAGCACACCTTATTCGCCAATCAATGGCTTGACGATTAGTAGACAAGTTGAATCTGGTGTGCTAGCTCTGGATTAGTTCATAAACATGAAACGGATGGGGTCCCTGAGGAGAGTCAATGCCTCCAGGCAGCAAGTCATAGCATGCCATACTCCCTGTTACTGTAGGACTGGAAGTTTGGTGACAGGGATGGCAGTGGAAAAGAAAACTGACATGTGAATGGAATACATAAAATAACCAGCTGATTGAATGATTTATTGTTTTACAATGGTGACATTTCACTAATCTGTAAACTATATTTTTCGAGGTTTCGTCAACCCTCCTTTTGTCCAATCGATTTGAATGCCTTTTAAAAGGTCATATATTGCTTCTCTGGTATCTGAAATTCACTATGCTCAGACCTCAGACAAATAAGCATCTACATGCACTTTTCGAGATCAGTTTAAGACATTCACTCACTAGATTGTGGTTATTTAATATTTTAATTGTTTCCTTTCTTTTAGAGAGTTGTAAGGGCTAGACTCAGGATAAAGGTTCACATATCTCAAATACCTTAAGGTAAACAAGAAAACCATAAAAACAATCTATTAATTCATACATTCTCGCAAAATACGTGAACAGACGTAAATTCCGCGTTTGAAAAACTTGTTTTAGGCGTCACCTCTGAATGAGGCTGCAACAGGCGTGTGGTTTGTTTAGAGCCTGCTTACGGCTTCAAGCCAATTAAATAACAGTTGTTTTGTCCGCGGTTTGTTCTGCTGTTTAATTGGACTGTGAGTGCACACTAATCGTGGCTGCCACAGACAGCCTCTGGAGGACCTGAGCGGGGCCTCGGTTGATAATTGAAGACGGACACATTGGCAGTCCACACCTCCGTCCCGGATATGCGCGGCGTCGTATTCCAGCGTGGTCAATTCAAGTGAACCTTAATTTGTATCGCCTCTCTCGCCCTCTTGTGAGACGAGCATGCGAGAGCACGCATTCTCATTAGAACGACCGGGTGAAGAACGCCTTTCAACAGGGGTAATTGCAACTGCTTAACGATGGCTTTTAGGACACTCCGAATTGCTTTATTCGGCCGGTCGTGTTATTCAGCGAGCCTGTTATTAATGACTTAAAGGGATGGGCGTGGAGGTGGATTGCTATGTTAAAAATGGGGGCAAACATTTAAGAGGATCTAAAATAAGGAAATGCTAAAAGAAGCCAGTAGGGGCACCATACTTAATAATGAACTGTGTGAAGTCAAGACTCTTGGAACCCACGTGGTTGTGTGTGTGTTTGGTGACACACTGCTGCAGGTTCAAATGTCTTCATTCTGCTAGGCATGGTTCTGATTTCCTGAGCTGCCTGCCTGGCGAAGGTAGCAGCTTTGCATGCTGGGGTCACACCTGTAACGTATTTCACACTGGGATCTGTTTTGAGTGGCCACCTGGAAGAGGAAATGACATGTTCATTCTGCATGAACACACAGACGCCCCCTCCCCAGAAACAGATATTTTTGCTGGTATTCCTTCAGGTTAAATGAAGAATCTTTAATAAAAACAAATGCTTCAATGATCTTCACTCACTTTCTTAAAAAGGGCCCAAGAGTATTAATTTGGAATATTTTTAATTATTTGAAAAGGCCTTTTCCCAACATCTTTCCAAGGCTCCCATCTGCCCCTCACAAGGCCATATCATGATATTTAGCTTAAACAGGTTCTATATTTCATTCAACATTTTTATATAAACTACTTGCAATACAAATTGCTAGAACACAACAGTTAGTTATAAGAAACTCCAAAAAATTTGAACCAGATCCTCATTGTAAAAATAACAAAGACAAACAAAAGATAAAGAAATGAAACTGATGTCAAAGGACATTCAAGAAGACATTTAATATAAGTGACTTTCTGCTTGTTGTGGGGAAAAACTAATGGTATTTTCAACCCCAGTTCTGGTTAGCTAGACTAATATTTTATTATGTGCGGCTTGGGGCATGTGAATGGAAAGATGGATTATGGGATGCTGTTTCTATCAGCAACAAACCTGCTATAAAATACCAAATGCTACAAATGCTGCTTTACTTCTGACTACCGACTGTGCTACAAAACAAACTTGATTTAGATTTTCTTTAAGACAATTATTTATCTTTAAGATACATTTAAGAGATATTTGCAAAAGTGCTATTGATTTGTTAATTAGAATATAATGCTTTTCCACCTGATTCTGTATTTTTTTTTTTTTACTTTTACCCTGTTTTTGTCACCAATTTCATGACATCCAATTCTTGATCAAGGCCCTGCTTTATTGCAGCAACTCCCAGTGGAACAGTCGATGTCAAGATGAGTGTCTTGCAAATCACATCAGTTGACGTTCTGGGTCTTGTCATGCTGCTCACTCAACCAGGAAGTATAGACGGGAATGCTTACATGCCGGAAGGAACGCACTCTCCAGCCTTCTATCTTGATTGAGCTCCCAGGCACCCAAGCTGCCAAAAGAAGAAGCTTGAGAGTGACGTAGCAAGGCTTCTAAATCAAACTACCCCCCCCCCCCCAACCCGGACTGGGACAGCCAATTGCATTTCCCTTTGTGGGACCCCTAGGCCAATCCGAGTTCTGGATTTGAACCATGGTCTGTCAAGTGACCCAGCTACCTGAGGCACAACTTCACTTCTGGTGCATTCAGGGCCCCCACATTTGTATATATTTAAGTAGACACTGTGTGTCTTTGACAAATGGGCCATATACACTAGCCTTGCTTGCTACTATATGTGAAAACAATGACAGGTTTAAACATGTAATATAATGTGATCATTATTCAACATTGTAGTTTTCCTGTATAAATACAGGGACATTTACAGGTGATATGTCAGTACATTGTCAAATCATGCCTAGGTTGTGGACCGTCAATGCAGTCACAGTGTGACTGAATACTGCCTTGTTATTGTTACCATAAATTAGAGGATGTTAAAATTCGAGTTCCATCCTTGAGCACAGGACTATTGAAAACATTTGTGTGAGATTTGTAAGCTTGGAAAAGGATCTAGAGGGTTGCTCAATGTGGTTTTACACCATCTTGGTTTTACAGCAATGGTCTTCAGGATGATATTCGTTCACCTAAAGAACCAGTTGGCTTCGCTTCAGAACTTTTATACAAGGAACGGTCCCTAACATACCACGTTACAATAATAAAATAACTTCATTAGGTAAAATAAACAGTGAAAAAATATATTGACTGAATGTCCCTTTTCACTGTTTGGATAATTTCCTTTTCAAATTCTCTTTTCATTCACTCATTTTATTATTCTCTTTTCATTAGTACATTTCATTTGCTACTCCAGTACATTCACATTAAGGCAAGTCACAGTTTGCTGTCCAGAGATGGTGAACCTAACTCCACCACCACCTTTCCAACATTTTTCCCTGCGTACATGTACTCCACTGCTCTAAAGACAGACTCTAGCCCCACAAAACGGCCCTCAGGGGCCAGGTCCCCACAGTCCACCTCGCACACTAGCTTCCCCTTGGCGAATGAATGCATCATGTTCCCCATTGCCTCCTTGTAGTCCCCCAGGAAGTGAGGTAGGAAAAAGCCCCTTATGCTGGCCGACTTCTGGAGCAACTTAACAGGCAGTGTCCCCCCTCGGATGGTGGGGATACCCGATGCCGTCTGGTACCCCGATATGAACCCTATCACAATTAGTCTGCCTTTATTAGCCAGACAGTTGACCGCCAGGTCGAAGGTACTGCCGCCTACCGACTCGTACACCACGTCCACGCCTCGGGGGTACTCCTTGCGCAGCGTGGTGGCCAGGTCCTCAGATGTATAGACGATGGGCCTGTCGCAGCCGATGGTCTTCAGAAAGCCGGCCTTCTCGTTGGACGAGCAAGTGCCCACGACATGGCATCCGGCCTGCTTGGCGAACTGAACAGCAAACTGCCCTGTGCCGCCGCCAGCGGCCGTCACCAGCACCGTCTGGCCAGCCGCTAGGTCACCGAGCTTCTTCATGGCGATGTAGGCCGTGGCACCGCTCACCAGGAGGGTGAGGAACTCCGGCTTCACCGAGGGAACGGGAACGCTCTTTTTCGCGGGTATCAGGGTGTACTCTGCGAAGGCCCCGTCGTAGAAGTAGGCCACGGTGTCGCCGACTGTGTGGTGGGCGCTGGCGCTCAGGCCGAGTCCAACCACCTCGCCGATGCCCTCGAACCCGACTTCGAATGGCGGCTTCAGCGTGGGGTCATAGCGGCCCGCAGAGTAGTTGATGTCGGAGGCGTTGATTCCTACGAATCTGCATGAAAAGAAACAGAAACAACAGATTCATATTTGGAAAAAACTGATTCACAACAGATTCAAGACTATTGACACACAGCTTTATCCTTTGTGATGTTGAGTTAGGGCTGAAATAATAACATGATCATTACATACAGCGTAACAATAACATTTCAGTGATGCAGATTTACAGATTTAAAGATATTCCTAGAAGAGCACCTGAACAAGTTGGTCTGCGAAGGTCTAGATTTCCATTGCATTCTCTAGAAAGCAGTCAGTTATAAAACTCTTTGGCCCAATCTGCAATATTGCTCGGGAGGCAAATACTCTGGTTTGTTTTGGCAATGACTCCATTTCTCTTTAAAAAAAATATAAAAATTAAAATAACATCCACTCTGCTGACATGACTGAAGGGTTGTATCACAAAACACATTGCTTGATGTCATGATTCATTGTCTTCAGAGACACGGTGGTACAACATGCACATTTAAATATTATATTTCCTTGCCTAAACATGAAAAAAATAAAACAGTTTTCATCTCAGTTGACGACATAGATAATAAATTAATGTGTGAAAGAAGCATAAATAAATAATGTTCTATCCTCCAGAAGAACCCTCATTGCTACTAATCATTGTGTGTGTCACACGTGTCTAAATGTACAAGCCAGGTTTAGTCACAAACAAATGGCACCAATTAAATCTATGAAAACATCAAAGATTTAATATATTTTCCAAATGGCTCTTTCTTTGTATCGGGTCATTTTAAAAGATTTTTACATTTCTAAATACTAAAAATGGACCAACAGTTCTGAAACATTATTGCATATAGAGCAAGTTCAGAGGTCAAACCTAAAGTGAACAAGGATCTCTGATCAGGTTTGGACCTGAATCTTAAAAATGCTTGATTTCACAATTTTCCACTTTTAAATCACAATTATCTCAATCTACACTCGAAACTAGTAAATCTAATTCTGGTTAATAATTGTATTTTTTGTATGTATTAGTTAATATGAAGAAAAGCATTGCATAGGGTCAACAAGTAGTTCTGCCATCTAATGTCAAACAACAAAAAAACTGTTATTTCTCTAAAAGCATTATCTAAGTCAATACATCATTTAAAATTAAGTTTTGCATTACTTGTAGTTCCTTTTGCAATTACTTTAAAAACCTTAAGGTTGTCTTAAGGTCTGCTAATAGCAGTGGAAGCAATCCACTCAATAGTAAAGCAGGCTGTTTAAACTGTGGTTTGCATTTTTGCAGACGAGCGCGTTTGACAGTACAGTTAACGCTATACAATTGATAAAAGTTTACCCTAATGAATGCGTTATTCAGAATTAACAAAGTCGCCGTCATTACTAGTGTATGGAAATGATAATCGAAAAGAAGCCGTTCTGCAATTAAATTACTTTAGACTACGTCGTACAACAAAAAAATAAACTAGCAGGCCTTTTAACTGAAGGGCTGCCTTAATGTTACATCACGGATATTTCAGTAATAGGCCAAATTCGGAGCATCCGATTAACCTTTCTGGAAAAGAATACTAGGTCTTCTTGGTGAACAGTTGTTTATAACTCAAATGTCAGTAAGTAGGAAATCTCTTAATCGCTAGGCATATGTTAACGTATGTATATTTTGTTACAGGTGCTTGTAGGCCTATCACCCAATTTTCCAGGCCAACTGGATAAAAAATATATATACAAAACTATATCTGATCCAATACTTTTCGATCTAAACCCAAAGCAGTCTGGTTATCAACATATAAATAAATATTCCCTGCAGGACACACTTTAAAGGTCTAGTGGATAGGATAGAGCCAAGGTGCACAGGCACCAAACCTAGAGACCACGCACTGCATCAACAGTTATTAGGCCAAAGATGAGAGATTTGTCTCCGTGGCAAATGTAAATGAATTCAAAGTTCCATACAATTACTTCCAGTGCGGACGCATAATAACTGTGGAGAAAAGGTTTAAATAGGACTATGATTTTTGGTAAATAATGAAAGACTGCAAAGTTTTTGTTAAATGATGTCATCGCTTGCTAGCAGTCGAGCCTATTTTCACGGATCTTATACGCTCAACTATACAAGCACACGGGTTTGGCAAGCAGTTTGGTGTATTACAGAACATTATAGTTAACAAACAGGTTAGGACACGTAGCTTACAATTCTGCTCTTACGCAAATTGTCAATACAATAAATGTGTAAAAACATATTGCTTTGAATCAGACGAACAGATTGAGTGGTCGACCATGCATTCGTTTTATGCAGCGGAACATTGGCTCCTGCCGCAGCCCCAAATGCAATGCAAAGCTGCTTCTCCATCTCTTCTGTTGGTGCCAGTATACCCCCCGATGACTTTCTGTTTGCAGGTTCGTGACGTAGGTTAAGAAGACAGGACAGAACGAGATGCCGAGATGGAATGATAGACAAATGTAGGGGCGGAACTTGGAAATATTCCTATTGCTCTCTCCTGAAATGGACGCAAATAAGGTTGTGATATCGATGGGGATGGATAAGCCGATTTTAACCGAGGTAAGATACATTTTTATAACTTAAAAACAAAACTAAATAGTTTATCAACGATAATTGCTTCAATTGGTCTCCATTCGGATTTTGGAATAGTCTATCCATAGGCTACAGGCACGCGCAGTAAATGTAAAACATTTTGTATCCAAAACTTACCGATTTCTGACAAGCAATTCTCCGTCGCCAGGTGTCGGGACTGGTACAGTTTGCAAGGCAACAGCGTCTCTGAAATTTTGGCTAAGCTTCGTTACGACCAGCTTTTTCATGGAGCTTGGTATGGAAGAGCCTTTAAAATCCATGAAGTGCGTGGAGTATGACAAATCTATGATGAAGTGGCGCGATATGAAATTGACTCCAGAAAGCGCGTCGGTTCCTCTGCGCCCCCCGCTGATAATCGAAATCGCCCTCCTGCCGTTTCTCAATAAGAAAGAGGTGGACATTGCACCAGGGAGGGAAAATGTGTTAAAGTTCACGGGCACTGGCTGTGCATTGATAGCAATATGGCTATGCTTATCGTTAGCCTATGCTAGTCTTTTCCTCAGAATAACAATAGTGCGATGTAATTAAAACACTATATTACCCGCGTAGTTTTATTGCAGAGGTCGACACGCTGTAATGTGTTTGAGAATGTTTGCATTAATGACAACTAGCCAAGGTTTTAGCACGGCGTAACCTCGTAGCGGCAGCCAAACTGTTACCGTAGCGGCTTGTCTCCCGAGTCCCTCCCCTTCCCGGACACGACACTCACTTCCTATAAGGTGAAACAAATCAATCCTCACTCTCAAATATTAACCTCCAAGGATAGTACAAATGTATGCCAAATAATTGCCAAAGCCAATGTCAGACACTACAACGAATACGTTATTCTCTGCATTGTATTGTTTCGCCTCTAGCGTGGGTAAATTATGGAGCTATCACATTATGAACATCAGACCTAATGTCCCAAACATAAAACTGCAAAGCATTGTCATGTTGGGTTTGGTGTAGGCTAATCCAAAATAAAGTTAGTGTAGGCCATGCATAAGATGATGATGACAATGAGGAGGATGATTAGTTGTAAAATAGACCTGTATCCGAACCTAGTATATAGCTTTAGGCTATAATAATTGACTAATAATGTCGTAATAATAATAATATGCATGGAGTTTGTGTCAATATTTCAAAAGAACAATTTGACATGACTGATTATGAGCTTTTCTTTGTCAGTATATATATATTTTTTTTTTTGGAAAAACAAGGAAAAACAAGACAATTAAAAAGATTGACAGGTGGGTTCTTCTGTCAGGGTGACGCTTGTAGCGCGAGGGGAGGAGTAAAAATGAAGCAGGAAAAGCCACTCGATGCGTCTGTCTATCAGTTGAGACTGTCTGAAACGCTTTTGTATTTCCTGCGTTTATTTTTTTCGGAGCAGCAGACGAGACCTCGGCTCACACTCCCTGGAGTTTACAGAAGATAAATTAGTTCATGTCGATCTCTTCGCGAGGGTGGATGCCTGCATCTTGTTTGTTTCTCTATAGTCACAGGAGCCGCAGCACATCTACCACCCGCATATTTCTAGATCGGCGGCTGATGAGAATAATTTATACGAATAGAAATGTAAGTAGAATACCCAATACCCGACTCCCGTTAGAGAGGGGAGAAAAGTATCCGCTGACGGCGATTCTTGATCCGGCTGAGGTGGCGTGGTGACGGACTGACATTAACCATCTAATGCCTGTCTATTTTCTCTCAAATCTATTTTGTTTCAGAACTGAGCTTGAAGAAGCGCACGCAGCCTTCCACGGAAATACATTTAAAAGGTGTTTGCTCACACTGGACGTATTTGTTTACCATCAGAGTTTATTTATTTTGGAGTGAAGACGATACAAAGTAGCCTTGCTCAAACACCGTCGTGATTTCAACCCTCGGATGGCATTAGGGGAGTGACTGAAACTTCGCTTCGACGTCTGCCGCTTTTTCTACCACACAGAGATGAGGGAAGATGATCTTTCATTGACATGTTATGAACTGGCCAAATTCGCCCTTCGTTTTGATCTCACAAACTTTTTTTCGTTTGTTCTTTATCGTCTGTCATTTGTGTAAAGGACACATTTAATTATATTGTGACTGTTTCAGGTGTTTGGCATTTACGAAAACAAACAATTCTAATAGAAAAACAGTTGACAGTTCTTTCCAACAACAAGCTACGGGATGGGTTTTCTCCACTGACAGTCGTATTGTTTTGATTCCTGCATGAAAAGTGCCGTGGAAAGTGACGGTCACTATGCCGAGGAGAAAGCAGCAAGAACCGAGGCGATCAGCGGGTAAGCACGAGCACACTTTTTTACGGTCTAATGCTAGTCAATGAATATATAAAACTTTTAATTTATGAAATTGCTTTATTTTACCCATTGACTTTGCCTATGTTATGCATATGCAATAAGCCTAGCGTAAAATGTTTTCTTCACCAGGTATTTCTGGTTGAGACTTATTTTCTGTTTGGACATACAATTTCACTAAATAAGGTGCGTTTGTAATGGCGCTATCTTGTTTTAACCTGCCAGAGAAGTCGACCACTTGCGTGGATAAAAGAAACGTTCGCGATTGGGATTCTCTAGGAGTTCGTCGCAATGTAATAGAGCGAGTTATAATGAATAATAGACCTTGGAAGAGGAGGAGAAAAACTGGCGAGAGCCGGTTTTTATTTTTTCGGTTTTATTAGAGGATTGCCATTCTTGATTTGATACGTGATTGATCGCCCGTCATGTGGCAGCCTTTGATCTATTCATCCCGGATAAACATCAATAAATCTCTCCATGGAGACACACATGCTGCTGACGGATTTAGCCACTCAAAGGACAACCCCCTGTTTTGAAAAAAAATAGGAACAGAAAAGTTTTTAACAGGACCGAAATCCGTATCTCTATTATTTACTAGCGAAAATACTAGAAGGGAAGTCAAAAAGAATTAACATGAAAGGAGGAGGGGTGGCAGTGTTTTGAGGATCACAGAAAGGGGTACAGTTCTAGTTATTTAGGCCACCTGAACTACCATATTACCATTAACCTCCAAGGGTCTGGGTTAAAGACACGGAGGTACCCAAATTTGCTCTGTCCTCTACTCCCGCAGAACACTTTACTGATGCAGTCCATGTCTACATTCACAGGACTCTAGTATCTGACAGCCACTGATAAACCAGATGTTGGCAGTCAAAACACAAGCTTGAGGTCTAGTGATTTGGATTTCAACTCACTTCTCTTTTTCAAGCCCCTTTAAACAAATGTAAATGAGTGACAGGGATTTCTACCTCTGTGCTAATGAGGTGCAGCCTTTGAAGTTAGGCATTAACAAGTAGAGTGAACAAAAGACAGTTAGAGAATTTTAAAGAGATCCTGAAATATGAGGTGCAAAGCGGACCGAACAGAAGGGCCAGGCAGCGAAGGCTTTGAACTCGGCAGGTTTATCATTTTGAATAGGTGCCAAGTGATGAGAAGTCAGTGCGGATTGACTGTGAAGACTCCACGACTGCTTCCCTCTCCAACCGCACCTAGGATTCTGACACAGTGTTGAACACCAGCCTAACGCTTTAGTCTTGTGTAAGACATTGCAGTTACTCACAGTAGCGTCTTACTGCACAAAAAGCATCACATAGCGTCACATGTGAGGATTGCATGTAGGATGCTCCCAGAAAGGTTCTCACGTGAAAACACGCCGTCACCTTGACCCCTCGACATCTTATTGATCTGCCGGGCTGCCTCTGACAGGCTTGTACACCATGGCCTTTAATGGTCAATCATGAGGTTGCACACAGGATGGTTTAAACTCTTTCGCAATCTGTGATAGTTTGGTCTGAAATGACAACGCTCACCGCCCTCCCCCTTTTACTCTATCTCAACTACAGTTTGATGGTCTCATGGTCCAGTGCTAACTAGAAACCAGCGACCTGCAGACTGTCCCATGTAACCCATGAGGAAATAGCGATGGAGAGCTGGGGCTTGGAAATCAGCCAGTGTAGGAGTGACCATTGTAATAACATGGAAATGGAAGGTCCAGAACACGAGGGCTCAAGCTGCCGTCACGCTGAGAGGTCGTCGTCGGGTTCTGTTTTCACCGTGAGGGGTTGACGCCAGGTTCAACCGAAACAAATTTGAATCCCCCAGGACAAATAGTATTGGGAACTCATTTTGAGGAAAAAAATATTTTCATTGTAGTTCATTAGAGTTGAGGGGAGGGGAGTTTGGGCATTTCACTTTGGGTGTGTTTGTTTTCCCCCCGAAAATTAGTCTTGACCAGTCACTTCAGACCTTTTCACATCAGCTCTTTCTCAGAGCTGATCAGACTGGTCAAAAGATCAGTCAGAGAGAGAAAAAAAAAAAATCGTTCTGTCTAGACTCAGCATTACAGTGCGTGTGTGTGTGTGTGTGTGTGAACGGTTAACCGATATAATGGGGCCATTCACTCTCGTGGATAATATGTATGGGAAAGCCATAACACCTAGCCCACTCGTGTGTGTGTGTGTGTGTGTACGTGCGAACTAAACGGCTTTGTGTGTTTAGTTCAGGCCTGATTTTTGTCCTTGAAGACAGCAGAGACGTTAAAACAGAAGAGTGATGGTGTCTTTTATTAAAGGGGGGGGTTGTCGCAGACAGAGCCAGTTCTGGGGAGAAAGCTCTTTTCCTGGGATGGAGGCTTCTTAATCAGCCGAGAGATAAGGTAAGGTTGCTTCCCAGGGCTTCATTAGAGAGGGCCCCCTAATTATCCGCAAACCTGATGGATTTGTGACAGGCCCCGACGATTAATGCTGACAAATTCAGTAAGGTGTCAAGTCTGCAGCTGCCTTGATGTAATCAAGTTGAAATTATACAGTCCCCATAGCCTCTAGTGCAGTATCAACTCAATTTGCCTGCGCAGGTGACAAATGGACTTTGCTACCTGACTAATCATGTTCGGAGGAGACAATGCCCGCTAATGACCTCCCTAATCCTCTGCCTTTAACAATGTACTGTAATAAAGGCCAGACACAAGGAAACTGAAATCTGCTGCGTGGTCTCTTCCTGGATCCTCTCCTGCATCAGATGATTGTGCATTGTCTCTTTATGCCTTTATATGTTGTACTATATATTAGAATTGTAATGTCCTCGTCCGTATTATACTTCAAATGTTTTCTAGTCGCTTCTTTCAGTCTGACAGTTGGACTACCCAGACTAATTTTGATGCTTTGTAAAGATGTGTGATGCTGGAAAGGTAACTCGATTTTCCAGAATTTCGTTTTTGGTTTATTTGACAGATGCATTCCGTCCGTTCCATATGAAATTGAATAATCAGACAATAATAATCTAATATGTGAGCTTTTTTTCAGAAATATGCTACAGTTATACTGTAGAAAATGTCATTTTTACTCGTTCAAAATGCTTATTTGAACATGCCATTCGTAAATCGTTTAAAGCGGTATGACGAGACACAGACAGACACACACGCATCAAGTTTTGAATATCTCAGTGTATTCACCAAGTCTGTCCTCGTTCTCGCTGCGTGGAGAAAATCTTTCTCCTGCATTTGTGTTTTGGGGGATTCTAGAAGCCTGGTTGAAAACCTCACAGTATATTTGGAGTTTGTTAAGAAGCCCGGTACCCAGGGATTAATGGTTTAGCATGCCCGGGGTAGCTAAGATTACACAGCGACCTTTGTGCTCTAACTCGACGATGCTGTTATGTGATATTGTGCCCTGTAAATAATCAGCGTGCAGGGATTTATGTGGCCCACACTACTAAATCAACAGCCCGAGGAGGACCAACTTACACCAGGTGTATTTTTCAATTTTATTCCCCTGTAGTTGTCTGCCAAAATATCAGAAAAACATATTAGCACTAAGGGAAGGGCGTTACGTGGGGGGGGGGGGGGGGCAGTGGAGTTTAGGGCTGGGAGGGTGGTCAATGTAGTGAAGCGTTTAGTCAAGGTTAAGGAAATGTTTAACTTTTGTTGTCGTTTGAATTGTTCATGCGTGTCCAGCATTTCTAAGGACAAGTGAATAATGGAAGTGTAAATATTGTTATGAATGATTTAGAATTTTTTCACAGAATAAAAACGCTGATAATAATAGTAGTTTTAATGACACTACAGTGTCTCTTCTGCCAGGCCTGCGTTTACTGTGCGTGTGTGTGTACATGCTTGAGGGCTGTACATTGACATTTGCTTACTGTGTCAGTAACACTACAACTCCCACATAACTTGGAGAAGCATCACACACTCTAGAATGGCAACAAAAAAAGCGCGGTCTTATCAGTAACATACAGTAAACGGAGCGTTTTTCCTGTCCCAAGTGTGGGTTTGCCGTGTAGTCCCAGGCTGTAATTGGAGGGTGTGTCATTAGCAGGTAGCATCGATTGGTTGCTTTTGTCGATAGCCAGTTTTGCTCTTCTGCCGCCCTTCTAGGACTAACAGTGAAATTTGCGTCTGGGATTTGAGCCAGTCAAAGGTGAGACATGCGTGTCTCCCCTTCTGAATGCCCTCACCCACCCTGCCCCTACTAGTGTTCTGTGGGTGTGGGTGGGTGTGTGTGCGCACACACTCACTCATGTTTTATTATTGAAACAGTATGCCAGCGATTAGGCATTTGTGAGTAATAAACAATGGTTATATCTACTGTAAATGTATTTGCCGTGCAACTGTGTATAGTTTTTTTTTCCATATTGCTTTCAGCACTGAATGGGCGTTGTGAACGATACATTTCACATAATGTTTAAGCCCCCTTGTCTCTATCTGTCTTTCTCATTCTTCTCAGGGCACACTCGCTAAGCTGCCCTCAGGGCGCAGTGCTAGCATCGGTAGTGCGGTTCTCTCTGCTCTGTAGACTCAAACACACACGCACACACACATCCGCACACACACCTCAGTAGCGTGGCATGGTGGGAGGTCATGATGGGGGTAGCTTAGTATGATGGGAAATCGTATCATTAAAGCAGCCAGATGTGCTTTGTTGCTTGGGAGCACATAAACATGGGTCTGAGAATGAGGTTGTGGGACAGACAAGAAAGCGGACAGCCATAAAGAGAGCAACCCTGTGGAATTGGCTTGACTAGCACAATCTTATCCATTTGATTTATCACTTTTATTATAGTTGTAACATATCTATATATATTTTTTTAACTATTATTATTTGCATGAAAATATTTTCATAATGTCTGACCTTTATTTATTTTCAGAGTTGTATGTGATTTCTATTGGGTCCAGTCATTGCAGGGAAATTTATGTGCTAATAAATGTGGACCTTGATTCGTGTCTCTTGGTTGTTAAAGTTAGGTTTTGTTACATCTGTAATTCCGTAGTTAGTAGGTAATGCTGAGTTGGCTAATTGTTTTCAGAGGGCCTACGTGTTCTAACTGCAATTTATTGTAAAATGGTTGCCTCTTCATTTTCAATGAATTAAATGGTTTTCAATTGCAGAGAAGAGTGGAAGCGTCAGAGATTTGAAGGGAAAAAAGTCTGATTACATAAAAATGTTTTTTTGATATTTGAAAATTTAGTTAAGTAAAGTATTCTGGTTCTAGCGAACAAATTTGTTCTCTTGATCAGTACCCTTGTGCCTTCTCTGGAGTTTTGGCAGTGCTAAGGGAAGTCTGTAACAGCAAGATTTAACATGTTACTTCCATCAATAAAAGATGAGCAATTACAGAATATTTTGTCTAATAAGTATTGGGATTCCTTGGCGCAGGAAAAACATGTAGCTTACCCACTCATTACATCAGTTAGCAGGGGACGAGCTCTGTGAACGCAAGGCGAGCGCTTTGATGCCAACTAACAAACAGTTGAAGGAGACGGGCCTACCACGGTGGAGCCGAACCCTACCCTGGGACCCTCGCGCTCCTCCTTTTCCTAACTCTCTCACTCTCTCTCTCTCTCTCTCTCACGTCTCATCGCCCTCCTCCCTCTTCAACGCCCTCCCTATATTCAACATGTCTCCCACTTACTCTGGCTCGAATACCTTGCTTTCTTATAGCCTTCCTCCCATCTCTTCCTTGGACTTGACCGTGAATAGTTCAACCAATTCTTAACTGGTCCTTAACGCCCCCCCCCCCCCCACCCCACCCCCTTTGTCGAATAAAGCTGCGCGCAGATTGGAGCGAGTGAAAATGTGGCTGGGGAGAAGAAGGGGTGAGGGTAGGTAGCCGAGGGGGGGCTGCAACGGGGCCGGAGGGGGCGGCGGTTTCACCGGACGAGTATTAAAGCTGACGGATGAGCATGGACGACGGACAAATTCTCCTGCAGCAGCTGTGACTGCCGCCATTACCCTGACAGGTGTCAATTAAGAATTACTGCCGGGTGGAGTGGGCTGAAATCCCACCCCCTCCGCCAGCCCAGCTGTCGGGGTGTAAAGAAAATAACGCTTTACCCTTGTCACTTTGGCCCCCTTAGCAAGTAGTCCCAGGGAAAAACCTGGCGACGCCGGCTAGTTCGCTGATCGATAAAGTGCCCTGTTAGTAATTACGGTGCCCTTCGCTCCTCGGAGGAACGAGGCACCCGCTTGGGTGTTGTTAGGCAGAAATACTTCCCATGATCCTCGTCTTTACACGGGCCGCGCTGGGGTAACCAGAGAGGTCTCTCGGTGTGTGTCGAATGCCACTTGTTGGTCCGGGCGACGTCCATTATGCAGAAAACCCCTGGGACCAAAGTGGGACTTGCGAACCCTTCTGGGGAACCTCTGTTTTATGCCCCCCCTTCGCTCCCTCTGTTTTAGGACAGGCTGATCTCAGTCACATTGTAAAGTGGCTAGCTCTGTTCAGTCAGTGAGAAAATGAACACTTGCCATTGACAGTCCTGAAGGCTTATTTCCTCCCTAAGCGTTGCTTTAACACGCAGTTTAACGCGCATGCCACCCGCCCGGTCCATTTCACCAGGGTTGGCATGTGGGTATTTAGGGAAGGGGGGGGGAATACAGTTGGCAGCACTCAGCACACAGGACACTGTGTTTCAGTTGGATCGAGAAAGCAGTTGAGTACGGTCAGATGGTTCAACGACGTGAGGGAGGACGTCTTTCCAAGGTCTAATCTACTTCCACCTTGTCATTACCGTGGAACAGCCACCCTACAAGAACGGGGGGGGGGGGGGCACTGCTGGGAATTACAGGAAATGATGTAATTGGCATGACTGGTAATGGCCTCCTGGGTTTTTATTGTAGAAGTTGCAGCGAAGTGTGCTGTTTTCTGAGGCTAGTTTAGCTGGAGGTATGCACGTGGAACGCGCCGATCAAAGTGGGTGTTCTTTTATGCTCACGTGTTCCGCATTCGCCAGATTGACTGTGTCTCAGGTTTGATCCCAATAGTCTCCTTCACGCTGAGAAAGTCTGTATTGCGTGCGTGTTACGTGACCATATCAAGCCTGTTAAATGCCCAATACGGAATATTCATCTAGTAAAACCCCTTCTAATCAGACACGGAGCACACTATCTGACTAAAGCAAACTAGTCGGGGATAAACGAGACAACAGGCGAAGGTTGTGTTGGGTTACGGAGATGAACACGCTCATGTAGAAGTTATTCGTTTGGAAATTCCTCCTAAGAAATCATTTGCCACTGAACATAACTGGCAATGATACTATCACTGTTATTCTCTGCTTTATTTGAATATCTGGTCATTTTTAAATGTGGAATTTCACAGAGTGAAATTCTCATTCTTTTTATAGCCTTTTAGCTTCACCCTTTTCCTACTCAAGCTTTACCTCTCTCCATCTCCCTCTCTCTCTCCATCTCTCTCTCCATCTCCCTCTCCATCTCCCTCTCTCTCTCCCTCCCTCTCTCCATCTCCCTCTCTCTCTCCCTCCCACTCTCCTCTCCCCCTCTCTCTCTCCATCTCCCTCTCTCTCCATCTCCCTCTCTCTCTCCCTCTCTCTCTCTCTCTCCTCTCCCCCTCTCTCTCCCCCTCCCTCCCTCCCTCCCTCCCTCCCACTCTCCTCTCCCCCTCTCTCCCCATCGATCTTTCGCTCTTCCTTTCTCTCATGCCGGTCCCTGACCGCTCCAAGCTATTATCAAACCTGTGTTTTTTTTATGCCTTCTTATTCCCTTTTCCATTCCCATGCAAATCAGATGTACTCTGTTATCAACCCCCCACCCCCCACCCCCCAAACATTTGTGTGTAATCAGAGTAAACGGCCGAGTTGAACCTAAAGGAAAACAGGCCTGCGCGCCGAGATGGATGGAGGGATTAAATATTAACCGTCTGCGGCTGACTTAAGGCGGTGTTTTACATAGCGTCTCTCGCCACATGTGGACCTCCTCACATTGATCCCCTCGCCCCAGCCCGGTCAGGCCTTCGCTGGCCATGTTTCATTTTTCACCATCATCTTTTCCAACGGCCAGCCGATTGGGGCGGGAGGCAGGGAGTGGGGGAGGGAATGAGGAAGAGGGAGAGAGCGAAGGAGTGTGAGAGAGAGAGCGAGAGAGAAGAAAGAGGGAGAGGGCAATTGATAACCCCCTGCTCTTAAAGGGGCAGGTGAGATGGATGATAGCAATTTGAAATGTTGTTTGTGTGTGTGATCATGGAGATTGTTTTAGCATTACTGCCGTATAACCACCGGGGTGATTAATCGAGGCCAACACACAGCGTACGTCAGCTCCACCACTACCTGGAACATAGAAATAGAAACCAGAAGAATTACTAGACGAGGCCCAGCCCCTAAGGCCTGGCTGATTTGACTCATATGATTACGTTTCTACGCTGGGACGATGTGGGGTTCTGCTTAGCCTCCCGTGATTGACCTCTTAGTCCCACACTGCGGACCAGGTCTAATGGCAACCTTCCACACTGTGGACCAGGTCTAATTGCAACCTACCACACTGTGAACCAGGTCTAATGGCAACCTTCCTCACTGCGGACCAGGTCTAATGGCAACCTTCCTCACTGCGGACCAGGTCTAATGGCAACCTTCCTCACTGCGGACCAGGTCTAATGGCAACCTACCACACTGTGGACCAGGTCTAATGGCAACCTACCACACTGTGGACCAGGTCTAATGGCAACCTACCACACTGTGGACCAGGTCTAATGGCAACCTACCACACTGTGGACCAGGTCTAATGGCAACCTACCACACTCGGGCCACTTCCTCCTCTATGTGAAAAACCCTTATAAAAAAAAAAGAATGAACAGAAAATGCTGACAGTAGCCTCGACAGTGTTAACAAGTAGCGTGAAGCAACAACCTGTGATTCTGAATGAAGTTCCTCTAGCTCAAGGTACCAGTGGCTACGGAGGCGGTCATTACAGGGGGACCTCTAGCACGCCGCTCGGCCGTTGTATGCATGCGTGTGTCTCGCAGCGAGGCATTGTTTTAGTCTCTGGCTGTGCGCGCTCCTGTGCCGGTGTGCACGACAGGCCTCTGGCGTTTCTAAATGCAGAGCCTGGTGGACTTGCGCTCACTGAAGGAAGAGGTCAAACATGGCGAGGGGCTCATCACTCAGCCGTAATGACGCCTTGTTTTCCCGCCCCTCGGCCCGCTAGCTCCCAGCCAGAGTGCACATCTGACGGGGTCGTCTGTGGGTCACGACCCCCAGGTGGCCGCACGGCCCTCACTAGACAGTTCTTTTTATTTACTTTTTTAAAATTATTTTATCTGTTTGCTCTCTCTCTCTAGCTGTGCTCCCTCTCACTCCCCCCTTTCCCCCTCCCTGTCCCCCTTTTCTCCCCCTCTCCCTGTATCTCTCTCTGTAATTTATATTCAGTATGATGTATCTTTGTGCTCTCTCTTTCTGTTTCCCCTCCCTCCACTCCAAGCCTTGGTCCCCACAGCCGTGCACTGTGAACTCTTTTTAATGTTGTAGTGCTTCAGCGGACCAATAATGTGTGGAATCCGCCTCGCTGAGCTCCCGGCTCTGGCTTCCTGTATCTGAGCCTCTACAATGTCTCATTCCTGGAATGTCTGAAAGTCAGTCACATCTCACTCTACCTATGTTTTTTTTTCTTTCCGACAACACCATGTTGGCCGTTACGTGCTGAGTGTCTAATCCCGACTAGGCCACTAGAAGTGACTGTTTATTCCTGCCCGCATTCTTTCAAGGCCTCCTGATTTTTCAGGGAATGGGGGTTTGATTGAATAAAGATCGAGAGCCTACTCTCAAACGTTTCCTCGATACGGCTGAGGAAACACTTTGGGGTTTGTTGGCCATCAAATCTCCAGAGATCTGATAACAGGTCAGCCGTTAAAGAGAGTGAGAGAGAAAAAGAGGGGGAGGGAGGGAAGGAGAGCGAATTGTTCTGGCTGCCTAACATGTTGCTGTGTGGGGGCGGCACACGCAGCAGAAGGGTCAGTGGAGTGCTGCGATAGGCTAATCTGACAGGAAGGGAGTGTCGTCCGCACCTCATGGTGTTCTGTCATTGGCCATGCTCGCCTGCTCTGCCAAATGTCACGTCATGTATTCTTTTGTTGCCCAACATTCTTACCCGAAACCATTTTTCAGTCTGTCCTAGAGCGTCATGCAGAGCCACCAGTAATATTGTAGTGTGTTTATTCATTGTTTATTGTTAAAGATGGTGTGGGATCATGTTCACCTTTCCTCCCAACGCGTCTCCCTTTTCACCGACAAACCGATGACATGACAATCCAGTTGGGGAAAAACCATCCTCCTGAAAGAACGGAGCCTCTTCAGTTCACCCTGTTTACTTCCTGCACTTTGTCATAAATCTTCGATTCACCTCAGACGTGGCAGTGCCCTTCCTCAAGTTCCAGGCTTTGTCCAATAATAAGCTGCGTCATTGTGCGAGCGAGAACCAAAAGCAGGCCACAACCTAGCTGGCTCCAAGCACCCCTGTCTGGCGAGAAAGAGAGAAGGCCGAGGGAGGGAGGGAGCAGATGAAAAGGAGGAGGCTTACTGGACCAAAGGAAACCTAAATCCTCATATAAAAAAGGCCATGCACTCAGCCCCGGCTGGGAGGGAGGGAGGGAGGGAGAGGGAGGGAGAGGGAGGGAGGGAGAGGGAGAGAGGAGAGAGGAGGGAAAAAAAGTTGATTTCCTTTTTCAGCAGAGCAATACATCACAGGGCCTCCCAGCTGCAGTGTCACAAGCTGACAGAATGACATGTGTCATTTATCAAAGAGGCCAGGCGGGGGCCTTGGGAAACGTGCACCACAAAGCCTGAGAGAGTTCATTCCAACGCACAACCCCCCCCCCCCCAGGCCCGCCTCCACATCTCCACTCCCCCCGGCCCGGCCCGCCCCCGCCTTTCTCTCTCTCTCTCTCCCCCTCTCTCTCTCTCTCTCTCTCTCTCTCTCTACCTTCTCTCCTCTCGCTTTTGCCCGGTGCCAAAAAAGGCTGTGTAATGTTTTCTGTCTTCCCGACGCGTTTGCGTTACTCACAGGCGGTTGGCGTCTCGGCCGGAACTCCTGTTGCTGTTGTTTTTTTTCCGCTGTTGCGTACAATGTATATTTAATTAATTGTGTTGTTGGAACCCGCAACACCCCCCCCCCCCACAGCGCCCACACACACACACTTACTCCCACGTCATTTGTAGTACGTCACTTTCAGGCTTTTTCTAGTTCCGATATCTCTTCTGGTGTGTGTGTGTTTGTGTGTGTGTGTGTGTGTGTACGCACGCACGCACCATGTGTTCTTGTGAGTGGGTGAGCGCACTCATGTGCGTTTGCGTTTCACTCGTTACCTTCTGTTGCTGGAGTGGTTTGACAGAGTGATTATCTCCTGTCCAGGCGCTTAGCCCCTAGTGTGAGGTCCGCCGCACTACCCAACACCCCCACCTCCCGCTGGCCTCTCCCCGTCAGACACCCAAACAGGGTTGGACCGTCAGCAGATGCCTCCGCGATCAATAAACCGTCTCACCTGGCAGTGACAGGCAGGCACGGAGCAGTAGACAAGCTTATTAGTTGTCCGTATCTCCGTCTCTCTCTCCCTCCGTCTCCCTCTCTCCCTCCCTTTCCCTTTCTCTGTGTCTCTCCCTCTCTCCCTGTATCTCCCTTTACTGTCTCTCATTTCTCGTCATGTCGTAGAGATGAATCAAGGTGTGAGGGAGGGCCCTGTCAGAGCACTGCATTATATCATCGCTTCGCTTCGGTTCTCCCTGCACTGTTAATGCGACTTAAGCTATAGCAGATAGTGTTTACAGTAGGTCTAGTGCTGCATCTGGCCTTGTTAAGCCTCCAAACCTAGCTCGTGACTAATGCTAAAGAAGTGTATGGCGACGGAAACCATATGCCATGCCAATTATGTGACAAGTTCCTCTAAGATTGTGTAAACCGAGTTCTCCAACTAATTTGGTTTCATTTGCGGAGCTTTGATCGTGGTAGTGTCGTTTAATCTGAAAACCATCCAAAATAATCAGAAAGCCCAGTTTATGATAAATTGTCGCATTTGCTCTCTCTTTCTCTTTCGCTGCGATAAAAACCTGATAAACTCTCTCCGACGTCTTTTAGAAGTCCCTACGACTTCAAATGAATGTAAATTGTGTACCTTGTCGTATTTGGGTTAGAAAGGCTAGGAGATGTTGATTTGAGCAGTAGAATTACCAGGGATGGGTGCTTGGTGCATAACATACCCTGCTACAGAGGAGCACATGTGGAGAGAGTCTAAAAAGGATGTGTGGAAATCTCTGTTTAATAATTAAGTTCAGACCCAGGGCGGCATGAGGTGGCTAACAGACAGAAAGAGAAATGGGAGAGAGTGAGGGAGTGAGGGAGTGAGGAGGCAGCAGTTAGAACGAGCAAGAAGTGGAAGGAGGTGAGAGAAAAAAGCATGAGATTCTTTGAGGTGAGCCACGGCGGTAGATTTTCCTTTGCTTTTGTCCTTCCGCTACAAGACGTGCTACATCATTAGATGGGGGGGGGGGGGGGGGGGGGTATTCACTGTGGTGTCGCTGAGTGACGACCCCCTCAAACAGGTCAGAGATAGTTCACTCCGCCCCGGCCCCTCCTCCGTCGACTCTGTACAGCCAGTGAGGTGAGAAGGAAGGAGGCAGTGTCTTGTCTTCTTCAGACCGTGGCCATGTTTCCTTCTAGAATGTTCCTCCTGAGAAACCCAGACTAAAAACAAAAGAGAGGGAGAACGAGCGAGGGAGGAAGAAAGATAAAGAGGAAGAAACCGGGAGAGAGGAAGAAGGAAAGAGAGGCTTTTGAGTGAGCTGTGTGTCTTTGCAGCGTGACTATGTTAATGGCTGCTTTTCTTTTTTCCCTCTCTCTTTTATTTTCAGTCCATGTCGCTACTTTCTTTCTTTCCCTTTCAATCCCTCTCTCTTGATGCTTCTTTGTCTCTTTATCTCTTTATCACTCTCTCTCTTTCTCTCTCACTCTCTCTCTTTCTCTCTCTCTCTCCCAGTGTGTCTGGGTGGCAGGCCTTTTCATTTGTCTTCATAAGCCTAATTTATTTTTCCCAGCCAGATGTGGGCTGACAGATATCACTCAGTGGCCAGCCTCCACTGGGCCCCCATAACCCCCTCCCCCCGCACACCCCACCCAAATCCCCCCAAGGAGGTCAGGAAAACAGTCTGCCCCCCCCCGACCCCCTCTCTGCGCTCCTCTGGATCCCTCCATCAGCATTGCTGAAGATGGATGTGTCTTTAAAGCGGAGATTGATTGCGGATATCAGAGTTATGGTGCCATTCATCACGGCCAATATTATTTAGAAGAGAGGGATTGAGCGCGGAGGTGTAACTCTGGGTCCTCCTGGGTAGTATGGGGGGGCAGTGTGCGGCGAAGTTTAATAGATTATAGACAAGCATGTGTCTCCGTTTGCTCTGAGCCTGGGAGGGGAGAGGGATTGAGAGTGGGAGGGAGAGGCGGAAAGTGGAAGGAGAGCGAGAGGGATTGTGTGTTTATGACGCTGCATTTCAGCATGTGTGTACATGGATGCACGTGTGTGTGTTTGTATTATCTAGACGTTATCTCCTTTAGATCTCCCTGGCGATGTGATCCTCATACAGAGTATTTTGTCATCGGACGTTTGACTTGATCCTTACGCTTTCGTTTTGTTTAACTCTCGAATGAACCTTGTCCGTTTCCCAAATGTCGTTTGGGGTGGGGGTGGGGGAGGGTCTTCTGGTATGCTGCCTCGTGCCCGAAAGTGTACCCCCCCCCACCCCCTGTTGAGTAAAAGCCTTCATTGTTCGTGTCTTCTTTCATGGCTCTTCTCTGTTCTCTGAGAAAGTGAGCAATGCGCTGTGCACGTTGACAAGCACGTGGTCATGTGATCAGCGGAGCAGGAGGAACACCACAGGTTGTAAACCTTGGCCCTTTTCAAAAAGGTCTGTTTGAGTTGGTGTCTGAAACAGCATTGTAGTGGTCTTAACCCACACTTCGGCTCACCTGCTCCCAACCCTTCCAATCTCATATTAGTCCCTGCCAGAACTTTTTTCTTCTCCTTTTCTCAGCTTGCCTCTTCCCCCGTTTCAAATCCTCACCGTTGTCAGACATCAAGTCATGCAGAAATGTTAAAAATAGACAATTGTCAGCACGTGATGGAAACGAGTCTAAAAGTGAGATTAAAAAGCTGCCGGTGACTGACGCTATTAACCAGATATGCCATAGACTTGACTATCTCCTGTTGCGGATTAGCTTAAATTATACAAAGACGGGGAGACGGCCCTGATTTGTGGCTGGCTTGTGTGGGTGTGGGCATCTGAAACACTCTAAGTTGACAGTCTCT